>NW_027185248.1:202500-212500 GCF_022577435.1 Embiotoca jacksoni
CCTGTAGGAGGAGAGATGCTCCTGTAGGAGGAGGAGCTTCTGTAGGAAGAGAGATGCTCCTGTAGTAGGAAGAGAGATGCTCCTGTAGGAGGAGGAGCTTCTGTAGGAGGAGAGATGCTCCTGTAGGAGGAGGTGCTCCTGACTGTGTCCTCCTTACTCCCCTCAGATGGCAAAGGCAGACCAGCGGTTCGGCCAGCGAGACGGGTCGGACCAGAACTTCGACTACATGTTCAAGCTGCTGATCATCGGGAACAGCAGCGTGGGGAAGACCTCCTTCCTGTTCCGCTACGCAGACGACTCCTTCAGCAACTCCTTCGTCAGCACGGTGGGCATCGACTTCAAGGTGAAGACGGTGTACCGCAATGACAAGAGGATCAAGCTGCAGATCTGGGTGAGGGGGGGGTCATACATCCACCGGTCCACCAGGGGACAGGATGTGATGTCACCATGAAACCTGAAACTGGAGCACAGAAACAGATATTAGATTAACCTGCCGTCAACCTGCCGAGTGTTCCTGAGCCCATGCAGTGATTTGCACCACAGAATCATGTCTGTCAACAGAGACCCTTGAATGTCTTCCAGAAAGTCTACGGCGATGAAGCGATGAGCCGGATGACATCATGTTTCAAGAGGGGCGGAGCTTCACTGTCCAAGACCGAAGAAGAAGACACGTCAGGTCAGGAGACACCAGCTGGGTTTTCAGAGTCAGACTGTCGACACCGAGTTCTACTGGAACCTTCTGAGGGGAACACTCACTGGACCACCTGAACTGTGTCGCCATGGCAACAGGCTTCTCCAACACGACAACACGCCGCTCACAGCATGTTGGAAACGGGCGAGAAGATTTGTTGTTGCCCCAAACTTGGGATGGGATGGAAGGACGAGGCCGACGATCTTCAGGCGGCGCTGATTTAAAACAGCCCTGATTCTGGGTGGAAATCACTGCATGGGCTCAGAAACACTGAACAGGTCCAGAGTTCCACCCAGAACCTGTTTCTGCTCCAGTTTCAGGTTTCATAGTGACATCACTGATGTTCACGTTAACGTGTTGATAGACGACACTCTGAATACTTCCTGTTATAACATACTGTTATACAACTGAAGCTGCAGTACATTATTAATATGATCAATATGATCAATATTATTAATATTGACACTGAACGAGTTAATACACTGAAATATAATATGTCGGATTGTAGCATTAACATAAACATGTATGAAGGCACACAGCATGTCAGTAGTATGTTGTACGGTGAGGCATGTTAACGTGTTGTGAACAACATGGATGTGATGTAACAGCGAAGAGACGTGATGTTCTGCTCCGACACACAGACTGTAGGGCTCCTATTATCACAGGGATGTTGTTGCCATGGCAGCAACTCTTCACACTCACTCACTCTTGGCTGACACACACACACACACACACACACACACACACACACACACACACACACACACACACACAGTGCTGTCTTTGGTGGCAATTAAAGGGACCTCTCAGGGCGACCTGGTAGGAGACATGGGGGGAGGGAGGGTCAGGGGGGGTGGAGCTAATCAGAGCTGATTGATTCAAACTGAATGAAAGCACCGCAATGTGTAGAAATAGACTTAACACACACACACACACACACTCCACATCAAATCTGAATTAATTAATCGTGTCGCTGCCTCATAAAGAGACAGAAAACTGAGATTGTTGAGTCACAGCAGAGAAACACAGAAGAGCTAAAAATAGCAGGAGGAGGAGTTGATGGAGGAGGAGGTGAAGGAGCAATAGGAGGAGGTGGAGAAGGTGATGGAGCAGGAGCTGGTTCTTGTTTATTCCTATAAAAATAATTTGTGTGTATTATTGTGTGTGTGTGTGTATTATTGTGCGTGTGTGTGCGTATTATTGTGTGTTATTGTGCGTGTGTGTGTATTATTGTGTGTGTGTGTGTGTATTATTGTGCGTGTTGTATTATTGTGCTTATTATTGTGTGTGTTGTGTGTGTATTATTGTGTGTACGTGTGTTGTGTGTATTATTGTGCGTGTGTGTATTGTGCATGTGTTGTGTGTGTATTATTGTGTGTGTGTGTGTATTATTGTGCGTGTTGTGTGTATTATTGTGCTTATTGTTGTGTGTGTGTATTGTGCATGTGTTGTGTGTGTATTATTGTGTGTGTGTGTATTATTGTGTGTGTGTGTGTGTGTGTGTGTGTGTGTGTGTGTGTGTCTTCAGGACACGGCAGGTCAGGAGCGGTACCGGACCATCACCACGGCCTACTACCGCGGCGCCATGGGCTTCATCCTGATGTATGACATCACCAACGAGGAGTCCTTCAACGCTGTGCAGGACTGGTACGTGATTGGCTGGAAGCTGGAGAACTTCCTGTCTCAGGTGAAAGTCAGCTGATTGATGTCGCCGTGCGTTCGCAGGGCGACCCAGATCAAGACGTACTCGTGGGACAACGCCCAGGTGATCATGGTGGGCAACAAGTGCGACATGGACGAGGAGCGAGTGGTTCCTCCGGAGAAAGGGAAGCACCTGTCGGACCAGCTGGGTGAGACGTCCTATCACACGGTAATCACATCTTATTTTGAAGAGGTGGTAATAACACCTCCGACTTCCTGCAGGCTTCGAGTACTACGAGACCAGCGCCAAGGAGAACATCAACGTGCGGCAGGTGTTCGAGCGCCTGGTGGACATCATCTGCGTGAAGATGTCAGAGCGCGTGGACGTGGAGGTTCCGGTCGCTCCCGGTGCCAAAACCGCCAAACTGAGCGACAAGCCGGCCCAGCTGCCTCAGAAGTGCTGCTGATCGCCGCCGCCCAGGAAACACAAGGAACCCATTATGGTGACGTTCCCCAACACTCGCTCCGCTTCAGTCCATGTTCATCACTACGCATAATGTTTATTTAGCCCCGCCCCCACCTGTCCCAGGGTAACCTGCGGCCCGCAGTGCACCCACACAACCCTGGATTTGGCGTTTTTGAAAAGGACGGAGGACGAAGGTCCGATCGCACCAGAGAGTCCAACCCATGTCCGTCCTCCGGTGGCTCCTCCTCCTGTTGGTGACCTCCCCCAGAACATGTCTGATTGGTTGCCCGTTAGGAAGATTCCGTCCTGCCCCTTCCAGTTCCGTCCCGCCCCGCCCTTTCCCGTCAATTTCCGCCCCGTTCCGCCCCTTTCTGTCCTACCCCTTCCCGTTCCGCCCCGTCCCGCCCCTTTCCGTCCCGCTCCTCCCTCCTGCAGGATCAGGTCCAGCTGGCAGGAGAACTGAGGTCGACCCAGAACTCTGCAGACATCAGAACATCCGTAGAACTGTTCCGGTCTGAGGAACAAGTCAAAGTGCTGCGTTTCCAGAGCGTAGAATCAGACGTCGTTTCTACGGCGACTAACCGGCGAGCTGGAGGCCTCTGATGTAACGACGTCGTGCTGCCGGGCCGAACGATCACGTGGAAGTTCAAACACGCCAAATCCAGCTGTTGTTGGGTGGAGAGTCAGCAGGGTGCCGGGTCGGCTGAGCTCCGCCTCCTCGTAGTCCAACACCGCCGCTGCTCACGCTCGCTCCCCGGCGGGTCGGCGAACATCCGTCGGTTCCCTCGCGGCCGGCGGCAGGTCGTCCGACTGTTCCTGAAACACTCAGCAGGGCTGCAGCCGACGTCCACCGACGGTCCACCACCGCCTTCATCTCACTTCCTGTACAGGATCAACGACTTAACCAGTTCGCTGACGTTAGCGCCATCAACGGCCTGACTTCAGTGTTACTGCAGACACGTCAGTAAACTTCAGCTTTAAAACAACAAAACAACCGAAATCTGGAGAAAAGATGATGTTCAGTCATCTTCTAATCTAATAAAACGTTTTGAAGAGTCGTATCCAGCAGTGTAGCGAGCGCTAGCACCGGCGCTAGCACCGGCGCTAACCTGGTCAAGAGCACCGTGAACATTTTATTTCCCCACCTGGAGAAAAAATGGGAGGAGCCTGTTCAGGTGACGAGCTGCAGCCCCGTTTCATGGTGTTTTATCGTCACGGTGTCGCGCCGAAGCTTCGAACGCACCGCGACATCACACGTTCAAGTCCACGTGGTCGGAAAAAAACCCAACTTGGTTGAAGACACGCTGTCCTCTAGTGGACAGACGCGTATACGACATGTTCTGGTGAGACCGCACATACGTGGGCGGAGCTGGCGAGCGAGGAAAAGACGGTTCTTTCCTTCCCCTTTAGCAGATGTCGTCACATCGCCGCCATGTTTGAAAAGTTTCCTCCATGAATGTGTGTGCGCTCCACATCTCTCCAGATATTTATGGCGTGTTCAGTAGTTTGCGGTCTTGTGTTCATGTATCTTTGACGGACGTGTGATGTCTGGACTCGCTGAGGCCCGCCCCTCCCCCGTGTCTTCATATCCATTCACATCGTCTTTATTTCTAAGTGAAACAATAGAATTAGAAAAGTTGCGTGTGGATTTATTTTCATGCGTGTAAACAGACCAAGATTTATGTAAACTTGTTGTTACAGTTCACTCCTCAACGGGGAGAAGCACAGTGATTGTACAAAATATTGTGAATGTTTGTATATTATAGATGCAATTTAGTATAATAAAAATCACAATCTTTAATGGAGACATTCGTCTCTCTCTTCTTTATCTTTTGGAGTGCGTTGAGTTTAATTCTGTTCTGGTCTGAACTTCCTTTTTATTGTGTAATCTTTAGATCAGCCCATTTTATTTTGTAGTCTGTCATCCCCATGTCTTGGTCTACGTCACTCCCTGTTCTTGTATGACTGTCTGCCCCACCCCTTTGTTGTTTCAGCTGTCCCTCGTAGTCCTCCTCTCCCTGCTGTATTCAGTCTGTGCTCTCCGGTTCGTTCTTCATTCAGACTTCAGCATGACTGATGTAAAAGAGACAAAACAGACAGACGACAACAAAGAAAGTCAAATCAAAATACACAAAGTGAAGAAAATGTCTTTCTGTGAAAAAAAAAATGCTCTGAGGACACAATCGAGTTATAATTGGAATGTGAAGTGACGTCACGTGTCTGAATATTTGATTTTTGTTGTCACAGATCGTAATTTTTATTCATTTAATTAATTTACCCAATATTATTCCTGAGAGAAGACGAGGCTTTATTAAACTGCACATCCCCCTTGACCAATCAGACGGCGCGTTTGTCCGTGATTGACGGCCTGTCAGCGAATCAGAGGCTTTGTTTTGGCCACCCGCCACTCGGTCGCTTCACTGAAACTTCAGCAGCTAACAGGACAAAGGTGAGTGTCGTCTGTCTGAAAGCGGTTCGAACCGGGTGGAGGTTCGGGTCCGGGTCCGGGTCCGGCTCTGGTTCCGGGGGAGGGGGGACCAAACGGCGTGTGTTTGAGCCCGGACGTTGCTGAGAGCTCCTAACGGGCCGGGTTGAGTAACAGGATTAGCTGCTACTTAGCTAACCGAGCCGGTCTGTTCCTCCGTTAACGGAGTTACGAGCCGGTTAACGGAGTTACGAGCCGGTTAACGGAGTTACGAGCCGGTTAACGGAGTTACGAGCCGGTTAACGACCGAACGGAACCGTTGCTGCTGCATAAACTTACAGTTGTTGGAGGAACGTTAATTGTTAATGTTTGAATTTAGCTGCGACTGCTAGCCCGCCCGCCCCCTTGTTTCCTGACAGCGAAGCTAACAGACGAGCCGCCAGACTGCGTTCATCCAAACGCTGATTCACGTCCTCCGTCTGAAATCCGCTCACAGAGGACACGAATCAGAGCGTTTTTAAAACGGTACAAGTCACTGTTTCATTCGGCATGCATTAGGTACAGAAAGTTACATATGATGATTAAATATGAAATAATTGATATATTTAGAGTTATATTGACGTAGTTTATAAAGAGGTTCATTATTTGGATTTAATGTTGTGTGCTGCTGAATTAATAAATTAAATAACATCACCTGCCCATTACTGACCTTCAGTCCTGCACATGTATGTGCTCGTGAACACGTGTGTCCTCCAGAATGTCCAACATGCCTCAGACTAACAAGTCGGTGAGCGGCGGTGCCGGTTCGGTCCCGGTCCCGGACCAGGGCGAGCCCCCGCCGGACTCCAGGACACCGGTGGCTGCTGGAGACGGAAGCGAAGTCTCTGCCAACGACCAGGGAGACCCGGACATCATCAAGTCACCCAGCGACCCCAAGAAATACAGGTGGGTCAGAGAGGGCGCGAAGGCCGGAAGTGACCGACAGGCTCCGCCCCTCAACACCTGTGCCGTCTCGACAGGTACATCGAGCTGACCAACGGCCTCCGAGCGCTCCTCATCTCCGACTTCAGCGGAGGAAGCGAAGACTGCGAGGACCAGAGGGAGGACCGGGACGCAGAGGAGCAGGAGACTCAGGGGGGGGGGGAGGAGGAGGAAGGGGACTCTGGTGAAGGCTCGGAGGAGGACCAGGAGGACAGCGAGGAGGAGGAGCAGGACAGCGACTTTGATGAGCTAGAGGAGGAGAACACAGGGAGGAAGAAGAGGAGCTCAGAGAAACAGGTGGGGGGAGGAGGATGGGGAGGTGGGGAGGGTGATGAAGGTCTGTTCTCAATTTAATGTGTGTGTCTGTGTGTGTGTCTCTGTGTGTGTCTGTGTGTCTGTGTGTGTGTGTGTGTCTCTGTGTGTGTCTGTGTGTATGTGTCTCTGTGTGTCTCTGTCTGTGTGTGTCTCTGTGTGTCTCTGTGTGTCTCTGTGTGTGTGTCTCTGTCTGTGTGTGTCTGTGTGTGTGTCTCTGTCTGTGTGTCTCTGTCTGTGTGTCTCTGTGTGTGTCTCTGTCTGTGTGTGTCTGTGTGTCTCTGTGTGTCTCTGTGTGTCTCTGTGTGTGTGTCTCTGTCTGTGTGTGTCTGTGTGTGTGTCTCTGTCTGTGTGTCTCTGTCTGTGTGTCTCTGTGTGTGTCTCTGTCTGTGTGTCTCTGTGTGTCTCTGTGTGTCTGTGTGTCTCTGTGTGTGTGTCTCTGTCTGTGTGTCTCTGTCTGTGTGTCTGTGTGTCTCTGTCTGTGTGTCTCTGTGTGTGTCTCTGTCTGTGTGTCTCTGTCTGTGTGTCTCTGTCTGTGTGTCTCTGTCTGTGTGTCTCTGTGTGTGTCTCTGTCTGTGTGTCTCTGTCTGTGTGTCTCTGTGTGTGTCTCTGTCTGTGTGTCTCTGTGTGTGTGTTGCAGGCAGCAGCTGCTCTGTGTATCAGTGTTGGGAGCTTCAGTGATCCTGATGAGCTGCCCGGCCTCGCCCACTTCCTGGAACACAGTGAGTCCAACAGTCATGTGACACCCTGTCTTCTCCCTGGTGTCTCCCCCTGACGTGTCTCCCCCTGACATGTCTCCCCCTGACATGTCTCCCCCTGACATGTCTCCCCCTGACGTGTCTCCCCCTGGTGGTCAGTGGTGTTCATGGGCAGTGAGAAGTACCCGGCTGAGAACGGTTTCGACGCCTTCCTGAAGAAACATGGAGGAAGTGACAACGCGTCCACCGACTGTGAGAGAACCATCTTCCAGTTCGACGTCCAGAGGAAGTTCTTCAGAGAGGCGCTGGACAGGTGAGCGCTGCCTTAAGCTCCGCCCTCCGTCACCTGCCGGGAACACTGGGACTTACTGTCTGTGTGTTGAGTGTTGTGTGTTAAGCGTTGTGCGTCGAGCGATGCGTGTTGCGTGTTGAAGAGCGTCACGTGTGTTCCAGGTGGGCTCAGTTCTTTATCTGCCCGCTGATGATTGAGGACGCCGTCGACAGAGAGGTGGAGGCTGTGGACAGTGGTGAGGCTCCGCCTACAATCAGTCCCTCCACCCTCTACCTGTTCTTGTTTTCCTTTGCCTCCTCTGTCCCTCTGATGTCACTTCCTGTCCTCCAGAGTACCAGCTGGCGAGGCCGTCTGACTCCCATCGGAAGGAGATGCTGTTCGGTAGTTTGGCCAAACCGGGACATCCCATGAGCAAATTCTGCTGGGGTGAGACTTTTATTCTGAAAATCTCTGAAGGGTTGTGTTGTTGTAACAGTGCTGTGTTGTTGTAACAGTGTTGTGTTGTTGTAACAGTGTTGTGTTCTAACAGTGTGTTGTTGTTGTAACAGTGTGTTGTTGTAACAGTGTTGTGTTGTTGTAACAATGTTGTGTTGTTCTAACAGTGTGTTGTTGTTGTAACAGTGTGTTGTTGTAACAGTGTTGTGTTCTAACAGTGTGTTGTTGTTGTAACAGTGTGTTGTTGTAACAGTGTTGTGTTGTTGTTGTAACAGTGTTGTGTTCTAACAGTGTGTTGTTGTTGTAACAGTGTTGTGTTGTTGTAACAGTGTTGTGTTGTTGTTGTAACAGTGTTGTGTTGTTGTAACAGTGTTGTGTTCTAACAGTGTGTTGTTGTTGTAACAGTGTGTTGTTGTAACAGTGTTGTGTTGTTGTAACAATGTTGTGTTGTTCTAACAGTGTGTTGTTGTTGTAACAGTGTGTTGTTGTAACAGTGTTGTGTTGTTGTAACAGTTGTGTTGTTCTAACAATGTTGTGTTGTTCTAACAGTTGTGTTGTTGTAACTGTGTTGTTGTAACAGTGTTGTGTTGTTGTAACAGTTGTGTTGTTGTAACAGTGTGTTGTTGTTGTAACAGTGTTGTGTTCTAACAGTTGTGTTGTTGTTGTAACAGTGTTGTGTTGTTGTAACAGTTATGTTGTTGTAACAGTGTGTTGTTGTTGTTGTTGTTGTAACAGTGTTGTGTTGTTGTAACAGTTGTGTTGTTGTTGTAACAGTGTTGTGTTGTTGTAACAGTTGTGTTGTTGTTGTAACAGTGTTGTGTTGTTGTAACAGTTGTGTTGTTGTTGTTGTAACAGTTGTGTTGTTGTTGTAACAGTGTTGTGTTGTTGTAACAGTTGTGTTGTTGTTGTTGTAACAGTGTTGTGTTGTTGTAACAGTTATGTTGTTGTAACAGTGTGTTGTTGTTGTTGTTGTAACAGTGTTGTGTTGTTGTAACAGTTGTGTTGTTGTAACAGTGTGTTGTTGTTGTTGCAACAGTTGTGTTGTTGTAACAGTGTTGTGTTGTTGTTGTGTTGCTCTAACAGTGTTGTGTTGTTGTGTCAGGTAATGCTCAGACATTAAAGAACGAGCCCAGAGAGAAACAGATCAACACCTACCAGCGTCTCCGAGACTTCTGGAGGAGATTCTACTCTGCTGAGTACATGACGCTGGTGGTGCAGTCCAGAGGTACACACACACACACACACACACACACACACACACACACACACACACACAGGTTGATCTGCAGGTCAGACAAAAGACTGTAAAACATGTTCTCTAACAAGAAATAGAAAACAAACACAGCAGGAGGTCTGATATCATTAATGGAGGGATTTAGATGAAGATGAAGATGAAGAGCTGACAAGAACATTTAAACCACAGCTAGCGTTAGCGTACGGAGCTATCAAGCAGCAGGACGTTCAACTTCCTGTTTCTGTGTAGAGACTCTGGATACTCTGGAGGACTGGGTTAGACAGACCTTCATCCACATCCCCAACAGGTGAGACACACACACACACACACACACACACACACACACACACACACACACACACACACACACACACAGCTCCACCCTGCCGGTGTTGTCCTCTCTGATTGTAGTAGAACTGATAACTGGACACATCAATCAGTAAGAGTGAATATTTATCTGCAGCCTGAACTGAATGAAGCATTTTTGTGTTTGTGTTGTTGTTGTGTTGTTGTTGTTGTTGTGTTTACAGCGGTGAACCTCGACCCGACTTCTCTCACCTGCAGCAGCCGTTCGACACGCCGGCCTTCAACCAACTGTACAGAGGTCAGATCACATGATCCCATTAATACACGTCACTACCATGACTGGTTCTGGTTGTTGTGTTGTTGTTTGTGATGTTGTGTTGTCGTTTTTGTTGTTGTGTGTTGTTATGTGTTGTTGTGTGTGTTATGTTATTGTGTGTGTGTTATGTGTGTTGTTATGTTGTTATGTGTTTTTATGTTGTAATGTGTGTTGTTATGTTATTATGTGTGCCATGTGTGTTG
>NW_027185248.1:217500-382500 GCF_022577435.1 Embiotoca jacksoni
GTAACAGTTCAGTGGTACTGACCACAGCTGCATGTAGCTTCAAACAGAACCTCCAGAACTCGTGTTGACATGAGGAACATGCAGCTTCTCTTCTTCCTCAGTCTGGTTCTGTTCGACCTCTTCGTCAACATCCTCGCCCACAACCTGGCAGAACCGGCCTACGAGGCCGACGTGGCCCAGCTGGAGTACAAACTGGTGGCCGCAGAACACGGACTGGTGGTCCGACTGAAGGGCTTCAACCACAAGCTGCCGGTCAGGACACGCTGGGAAACATTGGGACACGCTGGGACATACTGGGACACACTGGGACACTATGGGACATACGGTGACACATTGGGACACACTGGGACACATTGGGACACACTGGGACATACTGGGACACACTGGGACACATTGGAACACACTGGGACACACTGGGACACATTGGGACATGCTGGGACACGCTGGGACACACTGGGACACACTGGGACACATTGGGACATACTGGGACATGCTGGGACACACTGGGACACACTGGGACACACTGGGACACATTGGGACATGCTGGGACACGCTGGGACACACTGGAACACACTGGGACACACTGGGACACATTGGGACATGCTGGGACACGCTGGGACACACTGGGACACACTGGGACACATTGGGACATACTGGGACACACTGGGACACATTGGAACACACTGGGACACACTGGGACACATTGGGACATGCTGGGACACACTGGGACACATTGGAACACACTGGGACACACTGGGACACATTGGGACATGCTGGGACACGCTGGCACATACTGGGACAGAGACAGACAGATCAATAACTGATACGTCTACCTAGTATTGATCCGTATTGATTCAGTATTGATCCAGTATTGATCAGTTTTGATCAGTATTGATCCAGTATTGATCCAGTATTGATCATTATTGATCCAGTATTGATCAGTATTGATCCAGTATTGATGAGTATTGATCCAGTATTGATCATTATTGATCCAGTATTGATCCAGTATTGATGAGTATTGATCCAGTATTGATCAGTTTTGATCAGTATTGATCCAGTATTGATGAGTATTGATCCAGTATTGATCAGTATTGATCCAGTATTGATGAGTATTGATCCAGTATTGATCATTATTGATCCAGTATTGATCAGTATTGATCCAGTATTGATGAGTATTGATCCAGTATTGATCAGTATTGATCCAGTATTGATCCAGTATTGATGAGTGATTCTACCTCCTTCCAGCTGCTGCTGAGGCTCATCGTGGATCAGCTTGCAGACTTCAGCGCTGATCCGGGGGTCTTCAACATGTTCTCAGAGCAGCTGAAGAAAACCTACTTCAACATCCTCATCAAGCCGGACCGGCTGGGCAAGTACGGAGGACACACACCGAGTGATACACACTCAGAGATCAGTGTGTACTTGTACTGTGTTCAGAGATCAGTGTGTACTTGTACTGTGTTCAGAGACGTGCGGCTGCTGATCCTGGAACACTGCCGCTGGTCCGTCATCCAGAAACATCAGGCCGTCACTAAAGGACTCACCGTCCTCGACCTCATGACCTTCGTCACCGAGCTGAAGGCGGAGCTTTACACTGAGGGGCTGGTGCAGGGGAACTTCACCAGCACGGTTAGACACACACACACACACACACACACACACACACACACACACACACACACACACACACACAGAGAGAGACACACACACACAGAGAGAGAGACACACACACACACACACACACACACACAGAGAGACACACACACACACACACACACACACACACACACAGAGAGAGCGACTCAGAACACATTGTGTTTGCTCTGAATGAGTGATGTCAGTCTATCTCATTAATACAAAAAACATCCCATAATAATCAGGGTACAGCTGGTTTTCAGGAGATGATGAGGAAAGGTTCCACCTAAAAGCTTCAGTAGAATAAAGGTTACCGTGGTTACCATCGGAACCGTGGAACAGTGATGTTGATATTGATTGATCATCCATCTGTTTCCTCCACCAGGAGTCCAGACAGTTCCTGAACTACTTCACTGAGTGAGTATCTGTTGCCATGACGACACATCATCTGATCGGACAAACACCGATTCATGAGTCCAGTTCAGACCAGTGTCTCTGTGTGTGATTGTGTGTGTCTCTGTGTGTGTGATTGTGTGTGTCTCTGTGTGTGTGTGTGTGTGTGTGTGTGTGTGTGTGTGTGTGTGTGTGTGTGTGTGTGCAGGAAGCTGCAGTTCCAGCCTCTGCCAGCAGAGGCCCCCGTGTTGTTCCGGGTTGTGGAGCTTCCTCAGAAACATCATCTCTGTAAAATCAAATCTCTGAACAAAGGAGACGCCAACTCTGAGGTCACCGTCTACTACCAGGTAGCGATCAGAGTGACGGACTGCCAACTCAGCTCTTCTCTGCCGCGTGATGTGGCGTGTAAACACTGACACGTGTTTCCTGTCCTGTGTTGCAGTCGGGGCTGAAACAGCTGAGAGAACACGCCCTGATGGAGCTGATGGTGGTGAGTGTCACACACACCTGTCCGTCACACTTGTCTGTCATCAAGATCAGTTCACGGTCTCCATGGTAACCCTGACAGGAAACAGGATGTTAGTCAACAAGCAGAGGGACAGTGAGCCTTTAACATGAGCCTGAAGAACACCTGTAACCATGGTAACGGTGTGTGTGTGTGTGTGTGTCAGATGCACATGGAGGAGCCCTGCTTCGACTTCCTGAGGACGAAGGAGACTCTGGGGTGAGTTTCACTATAAGGAACACACGCTAAGGACACAGCAGAGACACACATGGTGACATCACAGGTGACATCACGGGTGACATCACAGGTGTTAAAACAGGCTGTTCCTTTGCAGGCTGCCTCCCTCTGCTGCAGCCAGCAGGATCTCTTTGACTGACTTTAGTCTGAATGTGATCTCCTGACCTGCAGGTACCAGGTGTACCCGACCTGCAGGAACACCTCGGGGGTGCTGGGATTCTCCGTCACCGTGGAAACACAGGCCACCAAGTTCAGGTGAGTTTACCTGTGGTTTCCGAACGGCGGCCGATCCGCCGAGCCATTAACACGCGTTCCTGCGCTCGCAGCTCGGAGCTGGTGGAGGCGAAGATCGAGGAGTTCCTGCTGAGCTTCGGGGAGCGTCTGGCAGCCCTGAACCAGGAGGCCTTTAGGACCCAGGTGACGGCGCTCATCAAGCTGAAGGAGTGCGAGGACGCTCACCTAGGAGAGGAGGTGGACCGCAACTGGTTTGAGGTCGTCACGCAGCAGTACGTCTTCGACCGGCTCAGCAAGGAGGTGACGCACACGCGTGTTCCTGCACAGATCACACTGATCAATACACAACGTGATCAATACACAACGTGATCAATACACAACGTGATCAATATACAACGTGATCAATATACGTGATCAATACACGTGATCAATATACAACGTGATCAATACACGTGATCAACACACAACGTGATCAATATACAACGTGATCAATATACGTGATCAATACACGTGATCAATATACAACGTGATCAATACACGTGATCAACACACAACGTGATCAATACACGTGATCAATATACGTGATCAATACACGTGATCAACACACAACGTGATCAATATACAACGTGATCAATACACGTGATCAACACACAACGTGATCAATATACAACGTGATCAATATACGTGATCAACACACAACGTGATCAACACACAACGTGATCAATATACGTTATCAATATACGTGATCAATACACGTGATCAACACACAACGTGATCAATATACAACGTGATCAATATACGTGATCAACACACAACGTGATCAACACACAACGTGATCAATATACAACGTGATCAATATACGTGATCAATACACAACGTGATCAATACACGTGATCAATATACGTGATCAACACACAACGTGATCAATATACAACGTGATCAATATACAACGTGATCAATATACGTGATCAACACACAACGTGATCAACACACAACGTGATCAATATACAACGTGATCAATATACGTGATCAATACACAACGTGATCAATATACAACGTGATCAACACACAACGTGATCAACACACAACGTGATCAATACACATGATCAACACAACGTGATCAACACACAACATGATCAATACACATGATCTGTAAACAGGTGAACAGCTGGTAAACAGGTGGTAAACAGGTGGTGAACAGCCAGTAAACAGCTGGTGAACAGGTGGTAAACAGGTGGTGAACAGCTGGTAAACAGCTGGTGAACAGGTGGTGAACAGCCAGTAAACAGCCGGTAAACAGGTGGTGAACAGCCAGTAAACAGGTGGTGAACAGCCAGTAAACAGGTGGTGAACAGCCAGTAAACAGCTGGTGAACAGGTGGTAAACAGCCGGTGAACAGCCAGTAAACAGCCGGTAAACAGGTGGTAAACAGGTGGTGAACAGCCGGTAAACAGGTGGTGAACAGCCAGTAAACAGCCGGTGAACAGCCGGTAAACAGCTGGTGAACAGGTGGTAAACAGGTGGTAGACAGGTGAACAGCCAGTAAACAGGTGGTAAACAGGTGGTAAACAGGTGAACAGCCAGTAAACAGGTGGTAAACAGGTGGTGAACAGCCGGTAAACAGGTGGTGAACAGCCGGTGAACAGCCGGTAAACAGGTGGTAAACAGGTGGTGAACAGCCGGTAAACAGCTGGTGAACAGGTGGTAAACAGGTAAACAGGTGAACAGCCAGTAAACAGGTGGTAAACAGGTGAACAGGTGGTAAACAGGTGGTAAACAGGTGGTAAACAGGTGAACAGCCAGTAAACAGGTGGTAAACAGGTGAACAGCCAGTAAACAGGTGGTAAACAGGTGGTAAACAGGTGAACAGCCAGTAAACAGGTGGTAAACAGGTAAACAGGTGGTAAACAGGTGTGTGTGTGTTGCAGATCGAGGCTCTGAAGACGTTCTCTCAGGACGATCTGGTCTTCTGGTTCCTGCAGCACCGAAACAGCAGCAGCAGGAAGCTCAGTGTTCACGTGAGTGTTTCATTGAGGCTCCGCCCCCTCACCATCACCGCCATGTAGAACTTTTTACACTTTTCAAAATAAAAGACAAACACACTGAACTTCCTGTTTCCTGTCAGGTGGTTGGTTTCGGGGTGGAGGAAAACGACCCCCCCGATCAGAGCGCCGCCTGCAGCCCGGAAAGCTCCGCCCCCTCCTCAGCCTACGGTGAAGTGAGCGAGCTGACCTTCCTGCCGACCTCATCGCCGTCACTCCAGGACGCCACAGTCATCACTGACATCAGAGCGTTTACCTCCTCCCTTCCCCTCCACCCCTACCACAAGATCCTCAGCTAGGCCCCACCCACTGCCTCCTGATTGGCTGTCTGGCAGAGACAGTGAAGTAACCACAGCAACATCCAGCACTGAGGAAAACTCCTGTGGTTTCTTCTTCTACTGTGTGAATGTTGCGTTCACTTCCTGTGGGAACAGAAGCTCTGTAAATAAAATGACACAAAACTACAACCACACACAAAACTACAACCACACACACAAAACTACAATCACACACACAAAACTACAATCACACACAGAAAACTACAATCATACACACAAAACTACAATCACACACACAAAACTACAACCACACACACAAAACTACAATCACACACACAAAACTACAATCACACACACAAAACTACAATCATACACACAAAACTACAATCACACACACAAAACTACAACCACACACACAAAACTACAATCACACACAGAAAACTACAATCATACACACAAAACTACAATCACACACACAAAACTACAACCACACACACAAAACTACAATCACACACAGAAAACTACAATCACACACAGAAAACTACAATCACACACACAAAACTACAATCACACACACAAAACTACAATCACACACAGAAAACTACAATCATACACACAGAAAACTACAATCAAACACAAAACTACAATCACACACACAAAACTACAATCACACACACAAAACTACAGTCACAGAAAATTACAGTCACACAAAAAACTACAATCACACACACAAAACTACAACCACACACACAAAACTACAATCACACACACAAAACTACAATCACACACAGAAAACTACAATCATACACAAAACTACAATCACACACACAAAACTACAATCACACACACAAAACTACAATCACACACAGAAAACTACAATCATACACACAAAACTACAATCACACACACAAAACTACAACCACACACACAAAACTACAATCACACACACAAAACTACAATCACACACACAAAACTACAATCACACACACAAAACTACAATCATACACACAGAAAACTACAATCAAACACACAAAACTACAATCACACACACAAAACTACAATCACACACACAAAACTACAGTCACAGAAAATTACAGTCACACAAAAAACTACAATCACACACACAAAACTACAATCACACACACAAAACTACAACCACACACACAAAACTACAATCACACACACAAAACTACAGTCACAGAAAATTACAGTCACACAAAAAAACTACAATCACACACAAAACTACAGTTACACAAAAAAGTACATTAATGGCCTCCTGATGCTCCGACAGCCTTTTAACATGGAAACACTGTCGGTTCCCGGGGGACGTGAACGCAGCGTGAAGACCTCGGGCTCGTCTGTTACCAAGGAAACATAACGATGATTTTAACGTGTTCGTCCTGTACGAGTCTATTCATGAGGACAGACGTGGAAATAAACATGTGGACTCTGGATGTTCTGCAGTCATGTGATCACTTTAAGAAACGACATACATGTTTCAGTTCAGGAATATTATGTCAGTAAATATCAATAAAAACATTTAAAGAGTTTCTGACATCTTTATTTTTCACTGTTTTCATTAAAAACAGAATTTAAGATAACAGATATGTTTACTTTCAGCTTCACAGCTGAAGATGCTCGGTTTGACCTGAAGCTTATTAAATAAAGAAAATCCGGGTCACCGGCCGGCCGCCATCTTTGTTTTGGTTCGGAAAGAAGTGAAAAATCATTTTATTTTTATCCGAATTGAAGATTATTTGATGAAGACAGTCGGAAGATGTTTAGAAGATTCTAGAAAAACTTCAAAAACAACATCAATTGTTTTAAAGCGACCTGATTTAACTTGGATAAAACCCAGCGGTTAACAGGAAACAGGAGGAACCAACCGGAGCAGCTGGAAACGGGCAGGAAGAAATAAAACAACTGACCTGTTGGCCTTCAGCAGCGAAACTCAGAAAACTGAACTTCCTGTGATGTCATCAAGACAACAGCTGATAGCAGTTCATCAATCATCACTTCACCTGTTGTTGTTGTTTTTTTCTCCAACTTTATTGAACACAACAAAATGAAAACATCACAAATGATTTAAATGGATTTGAATATTTTAATGTTTGAACAGCAGAATTATTTTGAATATTTGAGGCTTCAGCTTTCTCTGATTTCAGTTTCACACCATCATCATACAGACTTATTAATAATTAGGACCCGAGAACCGAATGGTGCGAAAGCCCTTTTGTTTTTCAAGGAATTCAAATTCTGCTTTTTCTCACTGAGACGCCATTTTGAGCGTCTCGCCATGAAACTACAAGTGACTGTAACTTTTATGTACATATTCCGATCTTCCTCAAACGTTACATCTTTGACAACAGTCCCACCCTGAAGACACCTGTATGGTAATATTCGCTCATGGTCATAGCGCCCCCTGCTGGCAACAGGAAATGACATATTTCATACTTTCACGTGCTTCGTCGAGCTGGTTGATCACATCGACATCAACTCTGGTCAGAATAGCCTTTCAACATTGATGATGATGTATTGAGAAGCTCGTGCTTTTTTGTGAAAGGGCGTCGCCAAGGCGATGCGGCAAAGTTTGATGTTTCGCTTTGACACAGGAAGTTGATGTTTGAGGTCCAGGGATGCTTCAGACTTCACAAGACTTTGCACATGCGTCAGGCGTGGTGAACTCCGCGGCCGCTTCCGACCCGCTGGACCCGATGGGCAGCATGCGAGGGCCCGCATATCTCTAATGCAGTTTTAATTCATAAATATTATACATTCATAAATCATTTTATAGATTAATACATTTTATAGGGGGTTATATAAGACAAAGGAGGGGAAACATCGAATTTTATACGTTAATAAATTGTATTCATTCATTTCATATATTAACAATCTATAAAAAATGACTTTTGATGCCTTCGAATTCTGTGAAGAAAATCACTTTTAATCCTGTTTCCTGCTCAGTTTCCGCTCCACACACACAATGTATACATCAAACTGGAGGGGTTTCTGTCAGCTGCCAGTCCGACTCTCATTGTGATCGGAGTCTCCGTTTTGGCTGAACTCCCTCCGAGTGCTGAGTGCTCCCTCCAGCTCTCCCATAGACTCCCATTATATCTGAGCTCTGAACCTTCTGGTCAGAAACAGGAAGGGAGGGCGTCTCTAACCTGCAACCGTGCCTCAATAATACAAAATAAAACAGTAGGGACGTGAAAATCACTACAGTTCTTCATGACAAGATTCTGATGCTCACGCTGAAAGAATCTTTTCAATAGGACTTGTAGTTTCTGTTTCGTGAGGACTTTCTTGAAGGATGTGCGTCTGCATTTCTGTCTGGGTCATTGCTCCACTGAAGAGTGGGAATCGTCATAGCAACCAGTGACTCCACATCGTTTCCATCATGGCGGTCCTAGCGGGGCCGTTCACGTTTTAGCAGGACACGTCAAACTTCCGCAGCTACGTAGTTTAGCATGCTTTTATAGGACAGTTGAGAGGAGTTGGACTCTTCTCTTTAACAGCAGAAAAATACTGAACAGCTAAAATCACATCAATGAACTCAAGCTGAATTAATGATTTTCTTTTTCACACAATATTTGCTTCATAGTGCTCCGTTTAAACAACGTGAAATAATTAAACAGCTTCAGTGTGTTCAAATCAGGCTTTCACTTTATTGAGTGTTTAACATGAGAAGAGTTACAGCAACTGAACAACTTCTATCTGTTGTTTTATCCCAACTTTCCCAGAATAAATGCACCCTCATGTTTAACATTTTCTAGATAAATCCATCACAATATTCATTATATTTTAAACATAAACCAGTTACACATTAATGAGCCGATAAAGATGGTAAAGGAAATATTTCTGTCAGCGACGTGTGTTTACAGACAGTTTATCTTAAAGCATTTCGAGAAGTTTAAACCCAGTTCTGCCTCATCAACGTTATACAACAATCAAATCATCCAACACATACGTGTACGAGTATAAACAGAACCAGCTGATGCTGTCCCAGTTTGATCAGATCAGACGAGCGGATTAAAGAGCGCGAGATGAGACCAGTGGAGATGAAGTTGGGTTGTGAAGCGTTAAGAAGCATTTAATAATAAAGAAAGTCATTCAAAGGCCTCGTTCATGAACAACTGCTGACTAACGTTCACGCCATGATAGTCAGTCTGGTCTTATTCTACCGGGCACAAGGTCACGTAGTTACCAGGCTTTGCAAGCCAGAAGGCCGGATACAGCGGCTCAGAGAACCGGTTACGGAAAGTGTACAGGTGAGTCAGTGTGTCAGAACACACCTGGTAGAAAGACAGCGTGCCAGCAGGCCAGTTTAGATAAACCCCAACACGTTTCCAGCCAACATAGCAGAGACTGGTCATTTTATTTTCATGCCATGCACTTAAACCAGTGTTGTACCCAGTGCCATCCTCTTTGGGAAAAGACCAGAGACCATGGTACCAGGACAAATCATTATTTCCAAATGCAGAGACCTTACTGTCTTGTTTCCTGTCGATTCCTTTATATGCAACAGCAACACCCAAGTGTTCAACATACAGGTCACTCCGCTCTACCTCCCAGTAATGCTGTCCACTCAGACCCTCTCTGCACAGCACCTGAGGATGTTTGCCAAACCTCGCGGGGTTGTCAGGGTAGCCTTGATCCTCTCCATATGTCACCTTCTTGTTGTCGTCGGACAGAAGGAGGTGGTTGTTGGCTGTGTTTGGGTCCAGGCTCAGGTTACAGAAATCTGATGGAGGCAACAACACACAAATCTTTAACTACATCTCCAGCGCAGATCACAGCATCCTGAGCTTATAATAATATATAATAACAAGTATTCAGAGTCGTATCTTCATCAGATGTTAACATGACCGCTGGTACGTGAACATTAGTGATGTCACTGTGGAAACCTGAAACTGGAGCAGAGAAACAGCAGATTCTTCGGTGTTGGATGATGAAGCTCCGCCCCTCTTGAAACATGATGTCATCAGAACAACTCACCCAACTTGTCGCTTCATTGCCGTAGACTTTCTGAACATTTCAAGGGTCTCTGTTGACCGTTTACACAGTTTGACACAAAACCTGATGTTCCTCTGCTCCAGTTTCAGGTTTCCACGGTGACGTCACAAAGGCAATGGAGAGTTGCTTGAACAAGTGGCTTGAAGTGCTTGAAGTCGGACTTACACCAGAGGAGGTCTGTTCTGTCGGTCACCTTCTCCACATCAGTGACGTCGGGCTTTGAGAAGTCGTCCGAGACCAGGACGCCGTCCTTGTAGTGGTAGATAGTCGCTCCGGGGTGTTTGGAATTAGCGATGGCTGCTGTGAGGAAACGGAAGCGGCTGTTGCTCTTCAGGGTTTTAACAACATCACAGAAAGCTCTGGCTTTTTCTCTCACTGCAGTCGACACTTCATCTGACCAGTACCACTTTGCAGGGTCGTGACCTGCAGCTGTGAATAATGGTTGATCCAAGTTAAAGTGGTCCATGTAGGCTGCCAACTGGTCGAGGAAGGAATCGGTGTTTTCCACAGAGGTGAAAACGAAGACCAGAGTGTGCTGGACACCCGCAGCGAGAACCTGTCGATCCAAGTCTGACTGATTTGGAACAATCTTTGTTTCTTCCATCGCCTCCACACACGACTTCATGATGTTGATTTCTCTCTCTTTGTCTTCCAGCCACTTGGTTAAGTTGTAATGACTGAACGGTGAGTGTTCTCCGTCTTCAAAGAGCTTTTTCAGTGAGCTTTCATCTTCCTTCCCTGCTCGGATGAGGGGAATTTTTTCTGCCATGGTTGCCTTTAGCACAGATATGTAATAACCGCACAGCTTCTGGAAACTGCTCATCATTTCGTGCATTTGAGGAAACTCTTTCACCACATTTTCTTCCAGAGAATCATTGCATCTCATCACCAGTTGGTTTAAGTCATCTAACACGTTCTCGACTTTTCTAACCAGGCCAACAGTGATCCCAGTCACCTGAGGAGCTTCTGCAGCAGAAAGCTTCAGCTGAGTGGGATTGAAATCTAAATCTTTCAGAGGCATCAGCCAGACCTTCAGGGGAACGGAGTTCTCGCCTTTCGCTCCGATCAGCTTTGGAAGCTGCACATAGACCTCCACCGTATCTGCGAAGGTCGCCGGGTTTTTCTCAAGAAGGAAGTCGCCGTAGAATTTGCAGGAGAATGTTTCACAGAGTTTTTTCTCTTCATCAGTCAGCTTCAGCTCAGCGCTGCCCTCAATATTCACTGTAGGAATCTTCTTTATCACCGCCTCCATTTTGCCATGGATGTCCTGGACGTGGCTCGCATCCACCTTCTCACTGTCAAACACAAAGAAAGCATTTGCCCCATAGAGGATGCCTGTGACCACGTGTGTTGCCAAACCCTTCTCCAGAGCTGCTGTCGGTTGCATCGTCATGGTTCCCTGATTGGTCATCAGCTGTTGGAAGTGGGTGGTTGCTTTGTACTGAAGGGTCACTCTGCTCTGACTGTGGAATTTCTTCTGATTATCCAGATACTTGGCAGATCCTCCGGCTTGAATCAGACCACTACAGAAACTGACCTTCAGAGAGGCGCTGACGTCCAGCAGGAAAGATTTTTCTTCTGTGGAGTCATGTGAACTGATCTGAAACGTACTGCTGGGCTGAGAGCTCTTAACTGTGTTCTCCTGCACAGTCTTCTCATCCCAAAGAGTGACACCTGCAGAAAATACAGAGCATCAAGACAGAATGTAATGTTTGGAGAATGGAAAACATTGCAGTCAGGCAAAATAACCTGATCCCCTCTGTTAACATGGTGGTGGTGGTAGTATCATGGTTATCTAACATGGTGGTGGTAGTATCATGGTTATCTAACATGGTGGTGGTAGTATCATGGTTATCTAACATGGTGGTGATAGTATCATGGTTATCTAACATGGATGAGCCTGACTTGTACATGACTTCCTGTGTTGTAACCAGAGCTTACAAGTTTTTTTTTAAAAGTTTTTAAGTTTCTTAAGTTTTTTAAGTTTTTAAGTTTCCTTTTGGCATCAACCAATCAAATCATAGCATGTCATCGACATCATTGAATACCGGAAGATAAACATTAGACTTTTTGTGTTGCTATTACAATTAGCAACATTAGTAAGTTCCTTTTAGAAAAGAGTTTTTCGAAACTTCCATTAGAACAGCAACTTAAATTAAATCTGATGGTTGTTCAACACCAAAACTAGAGCTGCGCTCAGAGAGGAAAAAACGGATTCGGACTTTCAGCGTGGAAAATGATGCTGGCACCGACTGGCTAGCTGGGAGCATTAAACCTCGTGGCCTATTTTGCTGGTCGTGCCATCTTATTGACAACAATTCCTGCTCCCTGTGGACAGCTACAGGATTCACGACTTGGCCAACATGTCACAGGTCCTGAGGATCTGGACTCGGCTTCAACACTAAGAAGGACGAGGAAGAGGTCCAAACCAACCAAGACCTTCTGATGAGGCTCTCGGACCTTCATACCAGCTGCTCATCTGGCTACTTGACTACACTGTTGAAGTAGTTATTTATATATTCTCCCTTTGCGTCCTCAAACACTTGACCCATGTGTCCTCGCTGGTTTCTACTTCTGCTGACAACCATGATGGTGCTTCAGTGAAATCTGATCCAGTTCTTGTGATGAACTGAACCCGTGTCAAACTCTTCATGGAAATCACGCGTGTTGGTGACACATGTTCCTGTGGTGGGAGTTGCATCTTACCTGGGATCAGTTCATCTCTGCGAGCGTCATACAGCATCCCTAAGGTGAAAGGTCGCCCCAGGGCAGCCACCGACTTGATCTGTGAGTCCATTTCTCCAACCTGAGGAGAAACAAGGTGAAGCAGCTCCTTCAGGATCGGATCAGGCAGCTTTAAAAACACCTGCATCACTTTCACACATCTCACCTGGTGAAGGTGTTGATCAGCAGAGTCTTCTTCACTTTCAACTAGAGCTTCCAGTCTGTTGCCGTGAAACGCTACATGCCAGCTTATATCCTGTTCAGTGCCTCGTCTGACTCCACCCCCTGACACGTAGCTGTAATGCATCATCACTTTTCCCTGGAAGGGGACTTTGTGCTTTTCCAGATAAGTTGGATAATCACTGACAACAATTATTTCTGCCAACATTCATAACTTACAAACATTTCCATGGTGAGATATATTCCGTTTCCCTCCATGTCTGTCCACACCCTTGTGATTTGTGAACCAGAAGCTGGAACAGCTGCAGTTCTCCTGGTACCTGCAGCCTTAAACACCTGCTGTCAAACGGGCCTCTACAGTACTGAAGAAAGGCTCTTATACCTTGGAAACATAATAATAATTATACCTTGGAAACATAATTAGGGCCCGAGCACCGAGCATCGGTGCGAAAGCCCTATTGTATTTCGTAAAAATGTTCTTGGTAGTTGTTCGTCGTTCTTCTTCTCCTTACGTAAAGTGATTTTCCTTTTTGGAGGCTTTATCATATTCAAAAACTCATGAAAGTGGAAACACATTTGTCTCCCGGCAAAACATTTCGTATTCTAGTGGAGTCGCGAATGGGCGTGGCCAAATGGTAAATGTGGTCGCCGGGGCATCTCTGTAGGGGGCGCTCTTGAGCCGTTTGGTCACGCCCACTCACGACTCCACTAGAATTAGAAATTTTTCGCCGGGAGACAAATGTGTTTCTACTTTGATGAGTTTTTGAATATGATAAAGCCTCTAAGAAGGAAAATCACTTAAAAGTTGTATAAATAATTCGTTTTCATCGATGTGTGTGCCCGTGAAAGGCGGCCATTTGGAGGTCTCGCCATGAAACTACGGGTTGCTTTAAATCGTATGTACATGGACCGACCTTCTCCAAACATCACAGGTATGATAACAGCCCCGCCCTGAAGACCCTGTGGGGTAATATTCACTCATAGTGATAGCGCCCCCTGTTGGCCACTGGAAATGACACTTTTCATACTTTCACATTCTACGTCGAGCTGGTTGATCCCATGAACCTAAAGTCGGGTCACAATAACCTAAACATGTAGTTGATGATATATTGAGACATTCGTTCGACTTTGTCAATGGGCGTCGCCGTGACGATGCGGCAAAGTTGGATGTCTCGCCGTGACGCAGGAAGTTGATGTTTAAGGTCAACGGATGGTTGACACCTCACGAAATGAGTGACATGCTTCCGGCGTGGTGAGACGATACATCTGATGTGTTTTGCGAGTCGGCGTGGCCAAACGGCTCGCCAGCGCCCCCTGCTGGACACAGGAAACGAGACAAAAATAGCAAATTTAAGTGGGTATACGCAGTCCCTCGCGCGCGACATGTCGGGGAGACGGCTTCGGGGAGGCGGCGCGCCGGAGTGCGAGGGCCCGTACATCACTGCTCGCAGTTTTAATTACGAAATACAATACGGCTTTCGCACCAATGCTCGGGCCCTAATTATACCTACGTATTTTATATACAGAGTGTATGTGTGTATGTATGTGTGTGTGTGTGTGTGTGTCTGTGTGTGTGTGTGTGTATGTGTGCGTGTCTGTGTGTGTGTGTGTCTGTGTGTGTCTGTGGGTGTGTGTGTCTGTGTGTGTCTGTCTGTCTGCGTGTGTGTGTGTGTATATGTGTGTGTGTGTGTGTGTCTGTGTGTGTGTGTGTGTCTGTGTGTGTCTGTCTGTCTGTGTGTGTGTGTGTGTGTCTGTGTGTGTGTGTGTGTGTGTGTGTGTGTGTGTCTGTGTGTGTCTGTGTGTGTGTGTGTGTGTCTGTGTGTGTGTGTGTGTGTGTGTGTGTGTCTGTGTGTGTCTGTGTGTGTGTGTGTGTGTGTGTGTCTGTGTGTGTGTGTGTGTGTGTGTGTGTGTGTGTGTGTGTGTGTGTGTGTGTGTGTGTGTGTACCTTGCGCTGCTGTCTCAGTTCTGAATGATCCATGTGAGGAGCATCTCCGACCCGAAGCTCCTGCGGGAGGCGACTCTGAGAATCACCAGGCTGCAGCTCCTCCAGCCGGAGAGGAGTCAGACTGTGGAACTGATGGAGGAGGAGGAGGAAGAGGAGGAGGAAGAGGAGGAGGAGGAAGAGGAGGAGAAGGAGAAGGAGAAGGAGGAGGAAGAGGAGGAGGAGGAGGAGGAGGAGGAGGAGGAGGAGGAGGAGGAGGAAGAAGAGGAGGAGTCATTACCTCAGCGTGTTCAGTGGGTCTCTGATGAACTGAATCTTACCGTCCAGACGTTCTGCTCAGACGTTCTCTCTGCCGACAGAAGAACCTGAACAGACACAAGTTGACAGACAGAAACACAGACGGAGAACATCAGAACATCAGAGAACATCAGAGAACATTAGATCAGAGATCATTAGAACATCAGAGAACATTAGATCAGAGAACATCAGAACATCAGAGAACATTAGAACATCAGAACATCAGAGAACATTAGAACATCAGAGAACATTAGAACATCAGAGAACATCAGAACATCAGAGAACATTAGAACATCAGAGAACATTAGAACATCAGAGAACATTAGAACATCAGAACATCAGAGAACATTAGAACATCAGAGAACATCAGAGAACATCAGAACATCAGAGAACATTAGGGTTCTCCAAGTTCGGTCCTTTAATCAGTGAGAAACACTCACCTTCAATCCTCCATGTTTGAGCCTTCCACTGCTGCCAGCACCAGCCCTGTGGGCGTGGCCGTAGCTGGGGGCGTGGCCGTAGCTGGGGGCGGTCTGGTCCCGTGCCCTCCCCCCCCACATCGTCCTGGTAGGGCCGGCGGTTCGGGACGTCTCCTCGGGAAGGGTCGGGCTGGTTCTCCCACAGCAGCTCCGCCTCGATGTCGGTGACGAGGTCCTCCTCCTCCTCCTGCAGCTGGGGAGGATCAGGCAGACGAGGAGGAGGAGGAGGAGAAGGAGGAGGAGGCCGCTGGTCCTTCTCCACCTTCAGGTCGTCTGGGTTGCAGCATCCTGAGAGACTGAAACAGTGAATCAGCTGGTTTCAGTTTCCTCTGATTCGAAGACGTCGATGAGGAGAGCTGAAGAACTTTGGTCAGAACCGGTTCAGCACCTCCTCTGGGCTCCAGGATCTCCACCCTGGAGGACCTCCTCCGACCCAGCACTGCGTTCCTCGGCTTCTTCAGGGAGACCATGAACGTCTCGTGGTTCTCCTCCAGACCGTCGTCAACCAGCTGGATGCTCCACGTCTTCAGGTTCACTCCTGCAGGAGACAGGGAGGAGGTCAGCAGGAGGTCAGCCGGAGACAGGGAGGAGGTCAGCCGGAGGTCAGCTGGAGGACAGTAGGAGACAGGGAGGAGGTCAGCAAGAAGTCAACAGGAGACAGGGAGGATGCCAGCAGGAGGACAGCAGGAGACAGGGAGGAGGTCAGCCGGAGACAGCGAGGAGGTCAGCAGGAGACAGGGAGGAGGTTAGCAGGAGACAGGAAGAAGGTCAGCAGGAGGACAGCAGGAGACAGGGAGGAGGTCAGCAGGAGACAGGAAGGAGGTCAGCAGGAGGACAGCAGGAGACAGGGAGGAGGTCAGCAGGAGACAGGAAGGAGGTCAGCAGGAGGTCAGCAGGAGACAGGAAGGAGGTAGCGAAAAAATTTCCCCTCGGGCATTAATAAAGTAACTACCTAACCTAACCTAACATCAATGAACTCAAGCTGAATTAATGATTTTCTTTTTCACACAATATTTGCTTCATAGTGCTCCGTTTAAACAACGTGAAATAATTAAACAGCTTCAGTGTGTTCAAATCAGGCTTTCACTTTATTGAGTGTTTAACATGAGAAGAGTTACAGCAACTGAACAACTTCTATCTGTTGTTTTATCCCAACTTTCCCAGAATAAATGCACCCTCATGTTTAACATTTTCTAGATAAATCCATCACAATATTCATTATATTTTAAACATAAACCAGTTACACATTAATGAGCCGATAAAGATGGTAAAGGAAATATTTCTGTCAGCGACGTGTGTTTACAGACAGTTTATCTTAAAGCATTTCGAGAAGTTTAAACCCTGATCTGCCTCATCAACGTTATACAACAATCAAATCATCCAACACATACGTGTACGAGTATAAACAGAACCAGCTGATGCTGTCCCAGTTTGATCAGATCAGACGAGCGGATTAAAGAGCGCGAGATGAGACCAGTGGAGATGAAGTTGGGTTGTGAAGCGTTAAGAAGCATTTAATAATAAAGAAAGTCATTCAAAGGCCTCGTTCATGAACAACTGCTGACTAACGTTCACGCCATGATAGTCAGTCTGGTCTTATTCTACCGGGCACAAGGTCACGTAGTTACCAGGCTTTGCAAGCCAGAAGGCCGGATACAGCGGCTCAGAGAACCGGTTACGGAAAGTGTACAGGTGAGTCAGTGTGTCAGAACACACCTGGTAGAAAGACAGCGTGCCAGCAGGCCAGTTTAGATAAACCCCAACACGTTTCCAGCCAACATAGCAGAGACTGGTCATTTTATTTTCATGCCATGCACTTAAACCAGTGTTGTACCCAGTGCCATCCTCTTTGGGAAAAGACCAGAGACCATGGTACCAGGACAAATCATTATTTCCAAATGCAGAGACCTTACTGTCTTGTTTCCTGTCGATTCCTTTATATGCAACAGCAACACCCAAGTGTTCAACATACAGGTCACTCCGCTCTACCTCCCAGTAATGCTGTCCACTCAGACCCTCTCTGCACAGCACCTGAGGATGTTTGCCAAACCTCGCGGGGTTGTCAGGGTAGCCTTGATCCTCTCCATATGTCACCTTCTTGTTGTCGTCGGACAGAAGGACGTGGTTGTTGGCTGTGTTTGGGTCCAGCGGGGGGCGCTGGCGAGCCGTTTGGCCACGCCCACTCGCAAAACACGTCAGATGTATCGTCTCACCACGCCGGATGTATGTGACACATTTCATGAGGTTTCAAACCTTAAACACCAACTTCCTGTGTCACGGCGAGACATCCAACTTTGCCGCATCGTCACGGCGACGCCCATTGACAAAGTCGAACGAACGTCTCAATATATCATCAACTACATGTTTAGGTTGTTGTGACCCGACTTTACGTTCATGGGATCAACCAGCTCGATGTAGAATGTGAAAGTATGAAAAGTGTCATTTCCAGTGGCCAACAGGGGGCGCTATGACTATGAGAGAATATTCCCCCACAGGGGTCTTCAGGGCGGGGCTGTTATCATACCTGTGATGTTTGGAGAAGGTCGGTCCATGTACATACGATTTAAAGCAACTCCTAGTTTCATGGCGAGACCTCAAAATGGCCGCCTCTCACGGGCACACACATCGATGAAAACGAATTATTTATACAACTTTTAATCCCAAACATGTTTTCTATCCAGAGAACCGAAATTCAAGTCGGTCGGACAAAATCCCTCGGAGGAGTTCGACAAAGTACAACGTGTCAGAATTGCCCAAAATGGCGACTAAATTCAAAATGGTGGACTTCCTGTCCAGTTGACGTAACGGTGCAATGTAACTTTTTTGTGTGTCCACCGGATTTGGTGAATTTAGGTAAATGTGGCCGCCGGGGCATCTCTGTAGGGGGCGCTCTCGAGCCGTTTGGTCACGCCCACTCACGACTCCACTAGAATTAGAAATTTTTCGCCGGGAGACAAATGTGTTTCTACTTTGATGAGTTTTTGAATATGATAAAGCCTCTAAGAAGGAAAATCACTTTACGTAAGAATAATAAGGAAAGAGAAAAATAATTCCTTGGAAAAACAACAGAGCTTCGCACCCTAAAAACTGGACTGGCCTGTCAGACCACGTTCCTTCAGGACAGGCCCGCTCCTGTTTCACCTCATGAATCACAGAGATGAAGTTCAGGTGGTGTCTTTGAGGGAAGCTGAGAGAAGGAGGAGGTGAAAGAGGAAGGCTCGTTTCACACACACACACACACACACACACACACACACACACACACACACACACACACACACACACACACACACACATACACACAGACACACACACAGACACACACACACACACACACACAGACACAGACAGACACACACACACACACACACACACACTCACACATGTTACGTCTGCAGCTTGTCCAAGGCTCTGACCTCTGACCTCTGACCTCTGTTTCAGACGAGGAGGTCGGTCAGCAGCTCGTGTGCTGACGGTTGGACTCATTACAGGAAACGCTGCTACACGGTGAGCTCGTCTGTGGCCAGCTGGGCCAGCGCCGAGCGGACCTGCTCTCTGCTGTGAGTACCCGGGTCCAGACAGTGTTCTGATGGTGTTCTGGTCCAGATGGTGTTCTGGTCCGGGTCCAGACAGGTTCTGGTCCAGACGGGTTCTGGTCCAGACGGTGTTCTGACATCGGTTCTCTGAACCTCCACAGGTTAAACAGCAGCCTGATCAGCGTTCGCTCCAGAAGAGACGTCAGCTGGTTCTGGCGGTTGGCCGGGAAGCAGCCCTTCTGGATCGGTGCGTTTCCTTTGGTTCTGATCCGTCCACTTCCCTCTGCTCCAATTAAAGGTTCTCATCAGAATCGATCTGCTGGTTTAATGGACCTGTCCTCGGTGTCCCTCAGGTCCGTCCGGAGGTCCTGGTCTCTGGACGTGGGCCGCCGGTCCCTCGTCGGACTCCGAGCGGCCCGACGGCGGTTCTGACTGCGTCCTGGTCGAAGGTCCCAGAAGGATCTCCAGCAGCTGCTCGGCCAAAACTCAACACGCCTTCATCTGTTCATCGCCGGCTCGCGCTCGCTGAGCTGCTCGCCGTCGTCACGGCGACGCTCGTCATGTTTACTGTCACGCTGCTCTGAACATTAAAACTCAATAAACTGAAGGAAGGAAATCTGGACTTTCTGTTTTCTACACAAACTGGTTCTGATGCAGAAGTTTCAGCTGCAATACCACCGAGGACCACTAGAGGTCGGCTCCAAAAAGCCTCACAGTGTGTGTGTCTGTGTGTGTGTGTGTGTGTGTGTCTGTCTGTGTCTGTGTGTGTGTGTCTGTGTGTGTATGTGTCTGTGTGTGTGTGTATGTGTGTGTGTCTGTGTGTGTGTGTCTGTCTGTGTCTGTGTGTGTGTGTGTGTGTGTGTCTGTCTGTGTCTGTGTGTGTGTGTCTGTGTGTGTATGTGTCTGTGTGTGTGTGTGTATGTGTGTGTGTCTGTGTGTGTCTGTGTGTGTGTGTGTGTGTGTCTGTGTGTGTGTCTGTGTGTGTGTCTGTGTGTGTGTGTATGTGTATGTGTGTGTGTCTGTGTGTGTGTCTGTCTGTGTGTGTGTGTGTGTGTGTGTGTGTGTGTGTGTGTGTGTGTGTGTGTGTGTGTGTGTGTGTGTACCTTGCGCTGCTGTCTCAGTTCTGAATGATCCATGTGAGGAGCATCTCCGACCCGAAGCTCCTGCGGGAGGCGACTCTGAGAATCACCAGGCTGCAGCTCCTCCAGCCGGAGAGGAGTCAGACTGTGGAACTGATGGAGGAGGAGGAGGAAGAGGAGGAGGAAGAGGAGGAGGAGGAAGAGGAGGAGAAGGAGAAGGAGAAGGAGGAGGAAGAGGAGGAGGAGGAGGAGGAGGAGGAGGAGGAGGAGGAAGAAGAGGAGGAGTCATTACCTCAGCGTGTTCAGTGGGTCTCTGATGAACTGAATCTTACCGTCCAGACGTTCTGCTCAGACGTTCTCTCTGCCGACAGAAGAACCTGAACAGACACAAGTTGACAGACAGAAACACAGACGGAGAACATCAGAACATCAGAGAACATCAGAGAACATTAGATCAGAGATCATTAGAACATCAGAGAACATTAGATCAGAGAACATCAGAACATCAGAGAACATTAGAACATCAGAACATCAGAGAACATTAGAACATCAGAGAACATTAGAACATCAGAGAACATCAGAACATCAGAGAACATTAGAACATCAGAGAACATTAGAACATCAGAGAACATTAGAACATCAGAACATCAGAGAACATTAGAACATCAGAGAACATCAGAGAACATCAGAACATCAGAGAACATTAGGGTTCTCCAAGTTCGGTCCTTTAATCAGTGAGAAACACTCACCTTCAATCCTCCATGTTTGAGCCTTCCACTGCTGCCAGCACCAGCCCTGTGGGCGTGGCCGTAGCTGGGGGCGTGGCCGTAGCTGGGGGCGGTCTGGTCCCGTGCCCTCCCCCCCCACATCGTCCTGGTAGGGCCGGCGGTTCGGGACGTCTCCTCGGGAAGGGTCGGGCTGGTTCTCCCACAGCAGCTCCGCCTCGATGTCGGTGACGAGGTCCTCCTCCTCCTCCTGCAGCTGGGGAGGATCAGGCAGACGAGGAGGAGGAGGAGGAGAAGGAGGAGGAGGCCGCTGGTCCTTCTCCACCTTCAGGTCGTCTGGGTTGCAGCATCCTGAGAGACTGAAACAGTGAATCAGCTGGTTTCAGTTTCCTCTGATTCGAAGACGTCGATGAGGAGAGCTGAAGAACTTTGGTCAGAACCGGTTCAGCACCTCCTCTGGGCTCCAGGATCTCCACCCTGGAGGACCTCCTCCGACCCAGCACTGCGTTCCTCGGCTTCTTCAGGGAGACCATGAACGTCTCGTGGTTCTCCTCCAGACCGTCGTCAACCAGCTGGATGCTCCACGTCTTCAGGTTCACTCCTGCAGGAGACAGGGAGGAGGTCAGCAGGAGGTCAGCCGGAGACAGGGAGGAGGTCAGCCGGAGGTCAGCTGGAGGACAGTAGGAGACAGGGAGGAGGTCAGCAAGAAGTCAACAGGAGACAGGGAGGATGCCAGCAGGAGGACAGCAGGAGACAGGGAGGAGGTCAGCCGGAGACAGCGAGGAGGTCAGCAGGAGACAGGGAGGAGGTTAGCAGGAGACAGGAAGAAGGTCAGCAGGAGGACAGCAGGAGACAGGGAGGAGGTCAGCAGGAGACAGGAAGGAGGTCAGCAGGAGGACAGCAGGAGACAGGGAGGAGGTCAGCAGGAGACAGGAAGGAGGTCAGCAGGAGGTCAGCAGGAGACAGGAAGGAGGTAGCGAAAAAATTTCCCCTCGGGCATTAATAAAGTAACTACCTAACCTAACCTAACATCAATGAACTCAAGCTGAATTAATGATTTTCTTTTTCACACAATATTTGCTTCATAGTGCTCCGTTTAAACAACGTGAAATAATTAAACAGCTTCAGTGTGTTCAAATCAGGCTTTCACTTTATTGAGTGTTTAACATGAGAAGAGTTACAGCAACTGAACAACTTCTATCTGTTGTTTTATCCCAACTTTCCCAGAATAAATGCACCCTCATGTTTAACATTTTCTAGATAAATCCATCACAATATTCATTATATTTTAAACATAAACCAGTTACACATTAATGAGCCGATAAAGATGGTAAAGGAAATATTTCTGTCAGCGACGTGTGTTTACAGACAGTTTATCTTAAAGCATTTCGAGAAGTTTAAACCCTGATCTGCCTCATCAACGTTATACAACAATCAAATCATCCAACACATACGTGTACGAGTATAAACAGAACCAGCTGATGCTGTCCCAGTTTGATCAGATCAGACGAGCGGATTAAAGAGCGCGAGATGAGACCAGTGGAGATGAAGTTGGGTTGTGAAGCGTTAAGAAGCATTTAATAATAAAGAAAGTCATTCAAAGGCCTCGTTCATGAACAACTGCTGACTAACGTTCACGCCATGATAGTCAGTCTGGTCTTATTCTACCGGGCACAAGGTCACGTAGTTACCAGGCTTTGCAAGCCAGAAGGCCGGATACAGCGGCTCAGAGAACCGGTTACGGAAAGTGTACAGGTGAGTCAGTGTGTCAGAACACACCTGGTAGAAAGACAGCGTGCCAGCAGGCCAGTTTAGATAAACCCCAACACGTTTCCAGCCAACATAGCAGAGACTGGTCATTTTATTTTCATGCCATGCACTTAAACCAGTGTTGTACCCAGTGCCATCCTCTTTGGGAAAAGACCAGAGACCATGGTACCAGGACAAATCATTATTTCCAAATGCAGAGACCTTACTGTCTTGTTTCCTGTCGATTCCTTTATATGCAACAGCAACACCCAAGTGTTCAACATACAGGTCACTCCGCTCTACCTCCCAGTAATGCTGTCCACTCAGACCCTCTCTGCACAGCACCTGAGGATGTTTGCCAAACCTCGCGGGGTTGTCAGGGTAGCCTTGATCCTCTCCATATGTCACCTTCTTGTTGTCGTCGGACAGAAGGACGTGGTTGTTGGCTGTGTTTGGGTCCAGCGGGGGGCGCTGGCGAGCCGTTTGGCCACGCCCACTCGCAAAACACGTCAGATGTATCGTCTCACCACGCCGGATGTATGTGACACATTTCATGAGGTTTCAAACCTTAAACACCAACTTCCTGTGTCACGGCGAGACATCCAACTTTGCCGCATCGTCACGGCGACGCCCATTGACAAAGTCGAACGAACGTCTCAATATATCATCAACTACATGTTTAGGTTGTTGTGACCCGACTTTACGTTCATGGGATCAACCAGCTCGATGTAGAATGTGAAAGTATGAAAAGTGTCATTTCCAGTGGCCAACAGGGGGCGCTATGACTATGAGAGAATATTCCCCCACAGGGGTCTTCAGGGCGGGGCTGTTATCATACCTGTGATGTTTGGAGAAGGTCGGTCCATGTACATACGATTTAAAGCAACTCCTAGTTTCATGGCGAGACCTCAAAATGGCCGCCTCTCACGGGCACACACATCGATGAAAACGAATTATTTATACAACTTTTAATCCCAAACATGTTTTCTATCCAGAGAACCGAAATTCAAGTCGGTCGGACAAAATCCCTCGGAGGAGTTCGACAAAGTACAACGTGTCAGAATTGCCCAAAATGGCGACTAAATTCAAAATGGTGGACTTCCTGTCCAGTTGACGTAACGGTGCAATGTAACTTTTTTGTGTGTCCACCGGATTTGGTGAATTTAGGTAAATGTGGCCGCCGGGGCATCTCTGTAGGGGGCGCTCTCGAGCCGTTTGGTCACGCCCACTCACGACTCCACTAGAATTAGAAATTTTTCGCCGGGAGACAAATGTGTTTCTACTTTGATGAGTTTTTGAATATGATAAAGCCTCTAAGAAGGAAAATCACTTTACGTAAGAATAATAAGGAAAGAGAAAAATAATTCCTTGGAAAAACAACAGAGCTTCGCACCCTAAAAACTGGACTGGCCTGTCAGACCACGTTCCTTCAGGACAGGCCCGCTCCTGTTTCACCTCATGAATCACAGAGATGAAGTTCAGGTGGTGTCTTTGAGGGAAGCTGAGAGAAGGAGGAGGTGAAAGAGGAAGGCTCGTTTCACACACACACACACACACACACACACACACACACACACACACACACACATACACACAGACACACACACAGACACACACACACACACACACACAGACACAGAAAGACACACACACACACACACACACACACTCACACATGTTACGTCTGCAGCTTGTCCAAGGCTCTGACCTCTGACCTCTGACCTCTGTTTCAGACGGGGAGGTCGGTCAGCAGCTCGTGTGCTGACGGTTGGACTCATTACAGGAAACGCTGCTACACGGTGAGCTCGTCTGTGGCCAGCTGGGCCAGCGCCGAGCGGACCTGCTCTCTGCTGTGAGTACCCGGGTCCAGACAGTGTTCTGATGGTGTTCTGGTCCAGATGGTGTTCTGGTCCGGGTCCAGACAGGTTCTGGTCCAGACGGGTTCTGGTCCAGACGGTGTTCTGACATCGGTTCTCTGAACCTCCACAGGTTAAACAGCAGCCTGATCAGCGTTCGCTCCAGAAGAGACGTCAGCTGGTTCTGGCGGTTGGCCGGGAAGCAGCCCTTCTGGATCGGTGCGTTTCCTTTGGTTCTGATCCGTCCACTTCCCTCTGCTCCAATTAAAGGTTCTCATCAGAATCGATCTGCTGGTTTAATGGACCTGTCCTCGGTGTCCCTCAGGTCCGTCCGGAGGTCCTGGTCTCTGGACGTGGGCCGCCGGTCCCTCGTCGGACTCCGAGCGGCCCGACGGCGGTTCTGACTGCGTCCTGGTCGAAGGTCCCAGAAGGATCTCCAGCAGCTGCTCGGCCAAAACTCAACACGCCTTCATCTGTTCATCGCCGGCTCGCGCTCGCTGAGCTGCTCGCCGTCGTCACGGCGACGCTCGTCATGTTTACTGTCACGCTGCTCTGAACATTAAAACTCAATAAACTGAAGGAAGGAAATCTGGACTTTCTGTTTTCTACACAAACTGGTTCTGATGCAGAAGTTTCAGCTGCAATACCACCGAGGACCACTAGAGGTCGGCTCCAAAAAGCCTCACAGTGTGTGTGTCTGTGTGTGTGTGTGTGTGTGTGTCTGTCTGTGTCTGTGTGTGTGTGTCTGTGTGTGTATGTGTCTGTGTGTGTGTGTATGTGTGTGTGTCTGTGTGTGTGTGTCTGTCTGTGTCTGTGTGTGTGTGTGTGTGTGTGTCTGTCTGTGTCTGTGTGTGTGTGTCTGTGTGTGTATGTGTCTGTGTGTGTGTGTATGTGTGTGTGTCTGTGTGTGTGTGTCTGTCTGTGTCTGTGTGTGTGTGTGTGTGTGTGTCTGTCTGTGTCTGTGTGTGTGTGTCTGTGTGTGTATGTGTCTGTGTGTGTGTGTGTATGTGTGTGTGTCTGTGTGTGTCTGTGTGTGTGTGTGTGTGTGTCTGTGTGTGTGTCTGTGTGTGTGTGTATGTGTATGTGTGTGTGTCTGTGTGTGTGTCTGTCTGTGTGTGTGTGTGTGTGTGTGTGTGTGTGTGTGTGTGTGTGTGTGTGTGTGTGTGTGTGTGTGTACCTTGCGCTGCTGTCTCAGTTCTGAATGATCCATGTGAGGAGCATCTCCGACCCGAAGCTCCTGCGGGAGGCGACTCTGAGAATCACCAGGCTGCAGCTCCTCCAGCCGGAGAGGAGTCAGACTGTGGAACTGATGGAGGAGGAGGAGGAAGAGGAGGAGGAAGAGGAGGAGGAGGAAGAGGAGGAGAAGGAGAAGGAGAAGGAGGAGGAAGAGGAGGAGGAGGAGGAGGAGGAGGAGGAGGAGGAGGAGGAGGAGGAAGAAGAGGAGGAGTCATTACCTCAGCGTGTTCAGTGGGTCTCTGATGAACTGAATCTTACCGTCCAGACGTTCTGCTCAGACGTTCTCTCTGCCGACAGAAGAACCTGAACAGACACAAGTTGACAGACAGAAACACAGACGGAGAACATCAGAACATCAGAGAACATCAGAGAACATTAGATCAGAGATCATTAGAACATCAGAGAACATTAGATCAGAGAACATCAGAACATCAGAGAACATTAGAACATCAGAACATCAGAGAACATTAGAACATCAGAGAACATTAGAACATCAGAGAACATCAGAACATCAGAGAACATTAGAACATCAGAGAACATTAGAACATCAGAGAACATTAGAACATCAGAACATCAGAGAACATTAGAACATCAGAGAACATCAGAGAACATCAGAACATCAGAGAACATTAGGGTTCTCCAAGTTCGGTCCTTTAATCAGTGAGAAACACTCACCTTCAATCCTCCATGTTTGAGCCTTCCACTGCTGCCAGCACCAGCCCTGTGGGCGTGGCCGTAGCTGGGGGCGTGGCCGTAGCTGGGGGCGGTCTGGTCCCGTGCCCTCCCCCCCCACATCGTCCTGGTAGGGCCGGCGGTTCGGGACGTCTCCTCGGGAAGGGTCGGGCTGGTTCTCCCACAGCAGCTCCGCCTCGATGTCGGTGACGAGGTCCTCCTCCTCCTCCTGCAGCTGGGGAGGATCAGGCAGACGAGGAGGAGGAGGAGGAGAAGGAGGAGGAGGCCGCTGGTCCTTCTCCACCTTCAGGTCGTCTGGGTTGCAGCATCCTGAGAGACTGAAACAGTGAATCAGCTGGTTTCAGTTTCCTCTGATTCGAAGACGTCGATGAGGAGAGCTGAAGAACTTTGGTCAGAACCGGTTCAGCACCTCCTCTGGGCTCCAGGATCTCCACCCTGGAGGACCTCCTCCGACCCAGCACTGCGTTCCTCGGCTTCTTCAGGGAGACCATGAACGTCTCGTGGTTCTCCTCCAGACCGTCGTCAACCAGCTGGATGCTCCACGTCTTCAGGTTCACTCCTGCAGGAGACAGGGAGGAGGTCAGCAGGAGGTCAGCCGGAGACAGGGAGGAGGTCAGCCGGAGGTCAGCTGGAGGACAGTAGGAGACAGGGAGGAGGTCAGCAAGAAGTCAACAGGAGACAGGGAGGATGCCAGCAGGAGGACAGCAGGAGACAGGGAGGAGGTCAGCCGGAGACAGCGAGGAGGTCAGCAGGAGACAGGGAGGAGGTTAGCAGGAGACAGGAAGAAGGTCAGCAGGAGGACAGCAGGAGACAGGGAGGAGGTCAGCAGGAGACAGGAAGGAGGTCAGCAGGAGGACAGCAGGAGACAGAGACAGGGAGGAGGTCAGCAGGAGACAGGAAGGAGGTCAGCAGGAGGTCAGCAGGAGACAGGAAGGAGGTAGCGAAAAAATTTCCCCTCGGGCATTAATAAAGTAACTACCTAACCTAACCTAACATCAATGAACTCAAGCTGAATTAATGATTTTCTTTTTCACACAATATTTGCTTCATAGTGCTCCGTTTAAACAACGTGAAATAATTAAACAGCTTCAGTGTGTTCAAATCAGGCTTTCACTTTATTGAGTGTTTAACATGAGAAGAGTTACAGCAACTGAACAACTTCTATCTGTTGTTTTATCCCAACTTTCCCAGAATAAATGCACCCTCATGTTTAACATTTTCTAGATAAATCCATCACAATATTCATTATATTTTAAACATAAACCAGTTACACATTAATGAGCCGATAAAGATGGTAAAGGAAATATTTCTGTCAGCGACGTGTGTTTACAGACAGTTTATCTTAAAGCATTTCGAGAAGTTTAAACCCTGATCTGCCTCATCAACGTTATACAACAATCAAATCATCCAACACATACGTGTACGAGTATAAACAGAACCAGCTGATGCTGTCCCAGTTTGATCAGATCAGACGAGCGGATTAAAGAGCGCGAGATGAGACCAGTGGAGATGAAGTTGGGTTGTGAAGCGTTAAGAAGCATTTAATAATAAAGAAAGTCATTCAAAGGCCTCGTTCATGAACAACTGCTGACTAACGTTCACGCCATGATAGTCAGTCTGGTCTTATTCTACCGGGCACAAGGTCACGTAGTTACCAGGCTTTGCAAGCCAGAAGGCCGGATACAGCGGCTCAGAGAACCGGTTACGGAAAGTGTACAGGTGAGTCAGTGTGTCAGAACACACCTGGTAGAAAGACAGCGTGCCAGCAGGCCAGTTTAGATAAACCCCAACACGTTTCCAGCCAACATAGCAGAGACTGGTCATTTTATTTTCATGCCATGCACTTAAACCAGTGTTGTACCCAGTGCCATCCTCTTTGGGAAAAGACCAGAGACCATGGTACCAGGACAAATCATTATTTCCAAATGCAGAGACCTTACTGTCTTGTTTCCTGTCGATTCCTTTATATGCAACAGCAACACCCAAGTGTTCAACATACAGGTCACTCCGCTCTACCTCCCAGTAATGCTGTCCACTCAGACCCTCTCTGCACAGCACCTGAGGATGTTTGCCAAACCTCGCGGGGTTGTCAGGGTAGCCTTGATCCTCTCCATATGTCACCTTCTTGTTGTCGTCGGACAGAAGGACGTGGTTGTTGGCTGTGTTTGGGTCCAGCGGGGGGCGCTGGCGAGCCGTTTGGCCACGCCCACTCGCAAAACACGTCAGATGTATCGTCTCACCACGCCGGATGTATGTGACACATTTCATGAGGTTTCAAACCTTAAACACCAACTTCCTGTGTCACGGCGAGACATCCAACTTTGCCGCATCGTCACGGCGACGCCCATTGACAAAGTCGAACGAACGTCTCAATATATCATCAACTACATGTTTAGGTTGTTGTGACCCGACTTTACGTTCATGGGATCAACCAGCTCGATGTAGAATGTGAAAGTATGAAAAGTGTCATTTCCAGTGGCCAACAGGGGGCGCTATGACTATGAGAGAATATTCCCCCACAGGGGTCTTCAGGGCGGGGCTGTTATCATACCTGTGATGTTTGGAGAAGGTCGGTCCATGTACATACGATTTAAAGCAACTCCTAGTTTCATGGCGAGACCTCAAAATGGCCGCCTCTCACGGGCACACACATCGATGAAAACGAATTATTTATACAACTTTTAATCCCAAACATGTTTTCTATCCAGAGAACCGAAATTCAAGTCGGTCGGACAAAATCCCTCGGAGGAGTTCGACAAAGTACAACGTGTCAGAATTGCCCAAAATGGCGACTAAATTCAAAATGGTGGACTTCCTGTCCAGTTGACGTAACGGTGCAATGTAACTTTTTTGTGTGTCCACCGGATTTGGTGAATTTAGGTAAATGTGGCCGCCGGGGCATCTCTGTAGGGGGCGCTCTCGAGCCGTTTGGTCACGCCCACTCACGACTCCACTAGAATTAGAAATTTTTCGCCGGGAGACAAATGTGTTTCTACTTTGATGAGTTTTTGAATATGATAAAGCCTCTAAGAAGGAAAATCACTTTACGTAAGAATAATAAGGAAAGAGAAAAATAATTCCTTGGAAAAACAACAGAGCTTCGCACCCTAAAAACTGGACTGGCCTGTCAGACCACGTTCCTTCAGGACAGGCCCGCTCCTGTTTCACCTCATGAATCACAGAGATGAAGTTCAGGTGGTGTCTTTGAGGGAAGCTGAGAGAAGGAGGAGGTGAAAGAGGAAGGCTCGTTTCACACACACACACACACACACACACACACACACACACACATACACACAGACACACACACAGACACACACACACACACACACACAGACACAGACAGACACACACACACACACACACACACACTCACACATGTTACGTCTGCAGCTTGTCCAAGGCTCTGACCTCTGACCTCTGACCTCTGTTTCAGACGGGGAGGTCGGTCAGCAGCTCGTGTGCTGACGGTTGGACTCATTACAGGAAACGCTGCTACACGGTGAGCTCGTCTGTGGCCAGCTGGGCCAGCGCCGAGCGGACCTGCTCTCTGCTGTGAGTACCCGGGTCCAGACAGTGTTCTGATGGTGTTCTGGTCCAGATGGTGTTCTGGTCCGGGTCCAGACAGGTTCTGGTCCAGACGGGTTCTGGTCCAGACGGTGTTCTGACATCGGTTCTCTGAACCTCCACAGGTTAAACAGCAGCCTGATCAGCGTTCGCTCCAGAAGAGACGTCAGCTGGTTCTGGCGGTTGGCCGGGAAGCAGCCCTTCTGGATCGGTGCGTTTCCTTTGGTTCTGATCCGTCCACTTCCCTCTGCTCCAATTAAAGGTTCTCATCAGAATCGATCTGCTGGTTTAATGGACCTGTCCTCGGTGTCCCTCAGGTCCGTCCGGAGGTCCTGGTCTCTGGACGTGGGCCGCCGGTCCCTCGTCGGACTCCGAGCGGCCCGACGGCGGTTCTGACTGCGTCCTGGTCGAAGGTCCCAGAAGGATCTCCAGCAGCTGCTCGGCCAAAACTCAACACGCCTTCATCTGTTCATCGCCGGCTCGCGCTCGCTGAGCTGCTCGCCGTCGTCACGGCGACGCTCGTCATGTTTACTGTCACGCTGCTCTGAACATTAAAACTCAATAAACTGAAGGAAGGAAATCTGGACTTTCTGTTTTCTACACAAACTGGTTCTGATGCAGAAGTTTCAGCTGCAATACCACCGAGGACCACTAGAGGTCGGCTCCAAAAAGCCTCACAGTGTGTGTGTCTGTGTGTGTGTGTGTGTGTGTGTCTGTCTGTGTCTGTGTGTGTGTGTCTGTGTGTGTATGTGTCTGTGTGTGTGTGTATGTGTGTGTGTCTGTGTGTGTGTGTCTGTCTGTGTCTGTGTGTGTGTGTGTGTGTGTGTCTGTCTGTGTCTGTGTGTGTGTGTCTGTGTGTGTATGTGTCTGTGTGTGTGTGTGTATGTGTGTGTGTCTGTGTGTGTCTGTGTGTGTTGTGTGTGTCTGTGTGTGTGTCTGTGTGTGTGTCTGTGTGTGTGTGTATGTGTATGTGTGTGTGTCTGTGTGTGTGTCTGTCTGTGTGTGTGTGTGTGTGTGTGTGTGTGTGTGTGTGTGTGTGTGTGTGTGTGTGTGTGTGTGTGTGTACCTTGCGCTGCTGTCTCAGTTCTGAATGATCCATGTGAGGAGCATCTCCGACCCGAAGCTCCTGCGGGAGGCGACTCTGAGAATCACCAGGCTGCAGCTCCTCCAGCCGGAGAGGAGTCAGACTGTGGAACTGATGGAGGAGGAGGAGGAAGAGGAGGAGGAAGAGGAGGAGGAGGAAGAGGAGGAGAAGGAGAAGGAGAAGGAGGAGGAAGAGGAGGAGGAGGAGGAGGAGGAGGAGGAGGAGGAGGAGGAGGAGGAAGAAGAGGAGGAGTCATTACCTCAGCGTGTTTCAGTGGGTCTCTGATGAACTGAATCTTACCGTCCAGACGTTCTGCTCAGACGTTCTCTCTGCCGACAGAAGAACCTGAACAGACACAAGTTGACAGACAGAAACACAGACGGAGAACATCAGAACATCAGAGAACATCAGAGAACATTAGATCAGAGATCATTAGAACATCAGAGAACATTAGATCAGAGAACATCAGAACATCAGAGAACATTAGAACATCAGAACATCAGAGAACATTAGAACATCAGAGAACATTAGAACATCAGAGAACATCAGAACATCAGAGAACATTAGAACATCAGAGAACATTAGAACATCAGAGAACATTAGAACATCAGAACATCAGAGAACATTAGAACATCAGAGAACATCAGAGAACATCAGAACATCAGAGAACATTAGGGTTCTCCAAGTTCGGTCCTTTAATCAGTGAGAAACACTCACCTTCAATCCTCCATGTTTGAGCCTTCCACTGCTGCCAGCACCAGCCCTGTGGGCGTGGCCGTAGCTGGGGGCGTGGCCGTAGCTGGGGGCGGTCTGGTCCCGTGCCCTCCCCCCCCACATCGTCCTGGTAGGGCCGGCGGTTCGGGACGTCTCCTCGGGAAGGGTCGGGCTGGTTCTCCCACAGCAGCTCCGCCTCGATGTCGGTGACGAGGTCCTCCTCCTCCTCCTGCAGCTGGGGAGGATCAGGCAGACGAGGAGGAGGAGGAGGAGAAGGAGGAGGAGGCCGCTGGTCCTTCTCCACCTTCAGGTCGTCTGGGTTGCAGCATCCTGAGAGACTGAAACAGTGAATCAGCTGGTTTCAGTTTCCTCTGATTCGAAGACGTCGATGAGGAGAGCTGAAGAACTTTGGTCAGAACCGGTTCAGCACCTCCTCTGGGCTCCAGGATCTCCACCCTGGAGGACCTCCTCCGACCCAGCACTGCGTTCCTCGGCTTCTTCAGGGAGACCATGAACGTCTCGTGGTTCTCCTCCAGACCGTCGTCAACCAGCTGGATGCTCCACGTCTTCAGGTTCACTCCTGCAGGAGACAGGGAGGAGGTCAGCAGGAGGTCAGCCGGAGACAGGGAGGAGGTCAGCCGGAGGTCAGCTGGAGGACAGTAGGAGACAGGGAGGAGGTCAGCAAGAAGTCAACAGGAGACAGGGAGGATGCCAGCAGGAGGACAGCAGGAGACAGGGAGGAGGTCAGCCGGAGACAGCGAGGAGGTCAGCAGGAGACAGGGAGGAGGTTAGCAGGAGACAGGAAGAAGGTCAGCAGGAGGACAGCAGGAGACAGGGAGGAGGTCAGCAGGAGACAGGAAGGAGGTCAGCAGGAGGACAGCAGGAGACAGGGAGGAGGTCAGCAGGAGACAGGAAGGAGGTCAGCAGGAGGTCAGCAGGAGACAGGAAGGAGGTAGCGAAAAAATTTCCCCTCGGGCATTAATAAAGTAACTACCTAACCTAACCTAACATCAATGAACTCAAGCTGAATTAATGATTTTCTTTTTCACACAATATTTGCTTCATAGTGCTCCGTTTAAACAACGTGAAATAATTAAACAGCTTCAGTGTGTTCAAATCAGGCTTTCACTTTATTGAGTGTTTAACATGAGAAGAGTTACAGCAACTGAACAACTTCTATCTGTTGTTTTATCCCAACTTTCCCAGAATAAATGCACCCTCATGTTTAACATTTTCTAGATAAATCCATCACAATATTCATTATATTTTAAACATAAACCAGTTACACATTAATGAGCCGATAAAGATGGTAAAGGAAATATTTCTGTCAGCGACGTGTGTTTACAGACAGTTTATCTTAAAGCATTTCGAGAAGTTTAAACCCTGATCTGCCTCATCAACGTTATACAACAATCAAATCATCCAACACATACGTGTACGAGTATAAACAGAACCAGCTGATGCTGTCCCAGTTTGATCAGATCAGACGAGCGGATTAAAGAGCGCGAGATGAGACCAGTGGAGATGAAGTTGGGTTGTGAAGCGTTAAGAAGCATTTAATAATAAAGAAAGTCATTCAAAGGCCTCGTTCATGAACAACTGCTGACTAACGTTCACGCCATGATAGTCAGTCTGGTCTTATTCTACCGGGCACAAGGTCACGTAGTTACCAGGCTTTGCAAGCCAGAAGGCCGGATACAGCGGCTCAGAGAACCGGTTACGGAAAGTGTACAGGTGAGTCAGTGTGTCAGAACACACCTGGTAGAAAGACAGCGTGCCAGCAGGCCAGTTTAGATAAACCCCAACACGTTTCCAGCCAACATAGCAGAGACTGGTCATTTTATTTTCATGCCATGCACTTAAACCAGTGTTGTACCCAGTGCCATCCTCTTTGGGAAAAGACCAGAGACCATGGTACCAGGACAAATCATTATTTCCAAATGCAGAGACCTTACTGTCTTGTTTCCTGTCGATTCCTTTATATGCAACAGCAACACCCAAGTGTTCAACATACAGGTCACTCCGCTCTACCTCCCAGTAATGCTGTCCACTCAGACCCTCTCTGCACAGCACCTGAGGATGTTTGCCAAACCTCGCGGGGTTGTCAGGGTAGCCTTGATCCTCTCCATATGTCACCTTCTTGTTGTCGTCGGACAGAAGGACGTGGTTGTTGGCTGTGTTTGGGTCCAGCGGGGGGCGCTGGCGAGCCGTTTGGCCACGCCCACTCGCAAAACACGTCAGATGTATCGTCTCACCACGCCGGATGTATGTGACACATTTCATGAGGTTTCAAACCTTAAACACCAACTTCCTGTGTCACGGCGAGACATCCAACTTTGCCGCATCGTCACGGCGACGCCCATTGACAAAGTCGAACGAACGTCTCAATATATCATCAACTACATGTTTAGGTTGTTGTGACCCGACTTTACGTTCATGGGATCAACCAGCTCGACGTAGAATGTGAAAGTATGAAAAGTGTCATTTCCAGTGGCCAACAGGGGGCGCTATGACTATGAGAGAATATTCCCCCACAGGGGTCTTCAGGGCGGGGCTGTTATCATACCTGTGATGTTTGGAGAAGGTCGGTCCATGTACATACGATTTAAAGCAACTCCTAGTTTCATGGCGAGACCTCAAAATGGCCGCCTCTCACGGGCACACACATCGATGAAAACGAATTATTTATACAACTTTTAATCCCAAACATGTTTTCTATCCAGAGAACCGAAATTCAAGTCGGTCGGACAAAATCCCTCGGAGGAGTTCGACAAAGTACAACGTGTCAGAATCGCCCAAAATGGCGACTAAATTCAAAATGGTGGACTTCCTGTCCAGTTGACGTAACGGTGCAATGTAACTTTTTTGTGTGTCCACCGGATTTGGTGAATTTAGGTAAATGTGGCCGCCGGGGCATCTCTGTAGGGGGCGCTCTCGAGCCGTTTGGTCACGCCCACTCACGACTCCACTAGAATTAGAAATTTTTCGCCGGGAGACAAATGTGTTTCTACTTTGATGAGTTTTTGAATATGATAAAGCCTCTAAGAAGGAAAATCACTTTACGTAAGAATAATAAGGAAAGAGAAAAATAATTCCTTGGAAAAACAACAGAGCTTCGCACCCTAAAAACTGGACTGGCCTGTCAGACCACGTTCCTTCAGGACAGGCCCGCTCCTGTTTCACCTCATGAATCACAGAGATGAAGTTCAGGTGGTGTCTTTGAGGGAAGCTGAGAGAAGGAGGAGGTGAAAGAGGAAGGCTCGTTTCACACACACACACACACACACACACACACACACACACACACACACACACACACACACACACACACACACACACTGTGAGGCTTTTTGGAGCCGACCTCTAGTGGTCCTCGGTGGTATTGCAGCTGAAACTTCTGCATCAGAACCAGTTTGTGTAGAAAACAGAAAGTCCAGATTTCCTTCCTTCAGTTTATTGAGTTTTAATGTTCAGAGCAGCGTGACAGTAAACATGACGAGCGTCGCCGTGACGACGGCGAGCAGCTCAGCGAGCGCGAGCCGGCGATGAACAGATGAAGGCGTGTTGAGTTTTTGGCCGAGCAGCTGCTGGAGATCCTTCTGGGACCTTCGACCAGGACGCAGTCAGAACCGCCGTCGGGCCGCTCGGAGTCCGACGAGGGACCGGCGGCCCACGTCCAGAGACCAGGACCTCCGGACGGACCTGAGGGACACCGAGGACAGGTCCATTAAACCAGCAGATCGATTCTGATGAGAACCTTTAATTGGAGCAGAGGGAAGTGGACGGATCAGAACCAAAGGAAACGCACCGATCCAGAAGGGCTGCTTCCCGGCCAACCGCCAGAACCAGCTGACGTCTCTTCTGGAGCGAACGCTGATCAGGCTGCTGTTTAACCTGTGGAGGTTCAGAGAACCGATGTCAGAACACCGTCTGGACCAGAACCCGTCTGGACCAGAACCTGTCTGGACCCGGACCAGAACACCATCTGGACCAGAACACCATCAGAACACTGTCTGGACCCGGGTACTCACAGCAGAGAGCAGGTCCGCTCGGCGCTGGCCCAGCTGGCCACAGACGAGCTCACCGTGTAGCAGCGTTTCCTGTAATGAGTCCAACCGTCAGCACACGAGCTGCTGACCGACCTCCCCGTCTGAAACAGAGGTCAGAGGTCAGAGGTCAGAGCCTTGGACAAGCTGCAGACGTAACATGTGTGAGTGTGTGTGTGTGTGTGTGTGTGTGTCTGTCTGTGTCTGTGTGTGTGTGTGTGTGTGTGTCTGTGTGTGTGTCTGTGTGTATGTGTGTGTGTGTGTGTGTGTGTGTGTGTGTGTGTGTGTGTGTGTGTGTGTGTGTGTGTGTGTGTGTGTGTGAAACGAGCCTTCCTCTTTCACCTCCTCCTTCTCTCAGCTTCCCTCAAAGACACCACCTGAACTTCATCTCTGTGATTCATGAGGTGAAACAGGAGCGGGCCTGTCCTGAAGGAACGTGGTCTGACAGGCCAGTCCAGTTTTTAGGGTGCGAAGCTCTGTTGTTTTTCCAAGGAATTATTTTTCTCTTTCCTTATTATTCTTACGTAAAGTGATTTTCCTTCTTAGAGGCTTTATCATATTCAAAAACTCATCAAAGTAGAAACACATTTGTCTCCCGGCGAAAAATTTCTAATTCTAGTGGAGTCGTGAGTGGGCGTGACCAAACGGCTCGAGAGCGCCCCCTACAGAGATGCCCCGGCGGCCACATTTACCTAAATTCACCAAATCCGGTGGACACACAAAAAAGTTACATTGCACCGTTACGTCAACTGGACAGGAAGTCCACCATTTTGAATTTAGTCGCCATTTTGGGCAATTCTGACACGTTGTACTTTGTCGAACTCCTCCGAGGGATTTTGTCCGACCGACTTGAATTTCGGTTCTCTGGATAGAAAACATGTTTGGGATTAAAAGTTGTATAAATAATTCGTTTTCATCGATGTGTGTGCCCGTGAGAGGCGGCCATTTTGAGGTCTCGCCATGAAACTAGGAGTTGCTTTAAATCGTATGTACATGGACCGACCTTCTCCAAACATCACAGGTATGATAACAGCCCCGCCCTGAAGACCCCTGTGGGGGAATATTCTCTCATAGTCATAGCGCCCCCTGTTGGCCACTGGAAATGACACTTTTCATACTTTCACATTCTACATCGAGCTGGTTGATCCCATGAACGTAAAGTCGGGTCACAACAACCTAAACATGTAGTTGATGATATATTGAGACGTTCGTTCGACTTTGTCAATGGGCGTCGCCGTGACGATGCGGCAAAGTTGGATGTCTCGCCGTGACACAGGAAGTTGGTGTTTAAGGTTTGAAACCTCATGAAATGTGTCACATACATCCGGCGTGGTGAGACGATACATCTGACGTGTTTTGCGAGTGGGCGTGGCCAAACGGCTCGCCAGCGCCCCCCGCTGGACCCAAACACAGCCAACAACCACGTCCTTCTGTCCGACGACAACAAGAAGGTGACATATGGAGAGGATCAAGGCTACCCTGACAACCCCGCGAGGTTTGGCAAACATCCTCAGGTGCTGTGCAGAGAGGGTCTGAGTGGACAGCATTACTGGGAGGTAGAGCGGAGTGACCTGTATGTTGAACACTTGGGTGTTGCTGTTGCATATAAAGGAATCGACAGGAAACAAGACAGTAAGGTCTCTGCATTTGGAAATAATGATTTGTCCTGGTACCATGGTCTCTGGTCTTTTCCCAAAGAGGATGGCACTGGGTACAACACTGGTTTAAGTGCATGGCATGAAAATAAAATGACCAGTCTCTGCTATGTTGGCTGGAAACGTGTTGGGGTTTATCTAAACTGGCCTGCTGGCACGCTGTCTTTCTACCAGGTGTGTTCTGACACACTGACTCACCTGTACACTTTCCGTAACCGGTTCTCTGAGCCGCTGTATCCGGCCTTCTGGCTTGCAAAGCCTGGTAACTACGTGACCTTGTGCCCGGTAGAATAAGACCAGACTGACTATCATGGCGTGAACGTTAGTCAGCAGTTGTTCATGAACGAGGCCTTTGAATGACTTTCTTTATTATTAAATGCTTCTTAACGCTTCACAACCCAACTTCATCTCCACTGGTCTCATCTCGCGCTCTTTAATCCGCTCGTCTGATCTGATCAAACTGGGACAGCATCAGCTGGTTCTGTTTATACTCGTACACGTATGTGTTGGATGATTTGATTGTTGTATAACGTTGATGAGGCAGATCAGGGTTTAAACTTCTCGAAATGCTTTAAGATAAACTGTCTGTAAACACACGTCGCTGACAGAAATATTTCCTTTACCATCTTTATCGGCTCAATAATGTGTAACTGGTTTATGTTTAAAATATAATGAATATTGTGATGGATTTATCTAGAAAATGTTAAACATGAGGGTGCATTTATTCTGGGAAAGTTGGGATAAAACAACAGATAGAAGTTGTTCAGTTGCTGTAACTCTTCTCATGTTAAACACTCAATAAAGTGAAAGCCTGATTTGAACACACTGAAGCTGTTTAATTATTTCACGTTGTTTAAACGGAGCACTATGAAGCAAATATTGTGTGAAAAAGAAAATCATTAATTCAGCTTGAGTTCATTGATGTTAGGTTAGGTTAGGTAGTTACTTTATTAATGCCCGAGGGGAAATTTTTTCGCTACCTCCTTCCTGTCTCCTGCTGACCTCCTGCTGACCTCCTTCCTGTCTCCTGCTGACCTCCTCCCTGTCTCCTGCTGTCCTCCTGCTGACCTCCTTCCTGTCTCCTGCTGACCTCCTCCCTGTCTCCTGCTGTCCTCCTGCTGACCTTCTTCCTGTCTCCTGCTAACCTCCTCCCTGTCTCCTGCTGACCTCCTCGCTGTCTCCGGCTGACCTCCTCCCTGTCTCCTGCTGTCCTCCTGCTGGCATCCTCCCTGTCTCCTGTTGACTTCTTGCTGACCTCCTCCCTGTCTCCTACTGTCCTCCAGCTGACCTCCGGCTGACCTCCTCCCTGTCTCCGGCTGACCTCCTGCTGACCTCCTCCCTGTCTCCTGCAGGAGTGAACCTGAAGACGTGGAGCATCCAGCTGGTTGACGACGGTCTGGAGGAGAACCACGAGACGTTCATGGTCTCCCTGAAGAAGCCGAGGAACGCAGTGCTGGGTCGGAGGAGGTCCTCCAGGGTGGAGATCCTGGAGCCCAGAGGAGGTGCTGAACCGGTTCTGACCAAAGTTCTTCAGCTCTCCTCATCGACGTCTTCGAATCAGAGGAAACTGAAACCAGCTGATTCACTGTTTCAGTCTCTCAGGATGCTGCAACCCAGACGACCTGAAGGTGGAGAAGGACCAGCGGCCTCCTCCTCCTTCTCCTCCTCCTCCTCCTCGTCTGCCTGATCCTCCCCAGCTGCAGGAGGAGGAGGAGGACCTCGTCACCGACATCGAGGCGGAGCTGCTGTGGGAGAACCAGCCCGACCCTTCCCGAGGAGACGTCCCGAACCGCCGGCCCTACCAGGACGATGTGGGGGGGGAGGGCACGGGACCAGACCGCCCCCAGCTACGGCCACGCCCCCAGCTACGGCCACGCCCACAGGGCTGGTGCTGGCAGCAGTGGAAGGCTCAAACATGGAGGATTGAAGGTGAGTGTTTCTCACTGATTAAAGGACCGAACTTGGAGAACCCTAATGTTCTCTGATGTTCTGATGTTCTCTGATGTTCTCTGATGTTCTAATGTTCTCTGATGTTCTGATGTTCTAATGTTCTCTGATGTTCTAATGTTCTCTGATGTTCTAATGTTCTCTGATGTTCTGATGTTCTCTGATGTTCTAATGTTCTCTGATGTTCTAATGTTCTCTGATGTTCTGATGTTCTAATGTTCTCTGATGTTCTGATGTTCTCTGATCTAATGTTCTCTGATGTTCTAATGATCTCTGATCTAATGTTCTCTGATGTTCTCTGATGTTCTGATGTTCTCCGTCTGTGTTTCTGTCTGTCAACTTGTGTCTGTTCAGGTTCTTCTGTCGGCAGAGAGAACGTCTGAGCAGAACGTCTGGACGGTAAGATTCAGTTCATCAGAGACCCACTGAACACGCTGAGGTAATGACTCCTCCTCTTCTTCCTCCTCCTCCTCCTCCTCCTCCTCCTCCTCCTCCTCTTCCTCCTCCTTCTCCTTCTCCTTCTCCTCCTCTTCCTCCTCCTCCTCTTCCTCCTCCTCTTCCTCCTCCTCCTCCATCAGTTCCACAGTCTGACTCCTCTCCGGCTGGAGGAGCTGCAGCCTGGTGATTCTCAGAGTCGCCTCCCGCAGGAGCTTCGGGTCGGAGATGCTCCTCACATGGATCATTCAGAACTGAGACAGCAGCGCAAGGTACACACACACACACACACACACACACACACACACACACACACACACACACACACACACACACACAGACAGACACACACACAGACACACACACATACACATACACACACACACAGACACACACACAGACACACACACAGACACACACACACACACACACAGACACACACAGACACACACACATACACACACACACACAGACACATACACACACAGACACACACACACAGACACAGACAGACACACACACACACACACACACAGACACAGACAGACACACACACACAGACACACACACATACACACACACACAGACACATACACACACAGACACACACACACAGACACAGACAGACACACACACACACACACACACAGACACACACACTGTGAGGCTTTTTGGAGCCGACCTCTAGTGGTCCTCGGTGGTATTGCAGCTGAAACTTCTGCATCAGAACCAGTTTGTGTAGAAAACAGAAAGTCCAGATTTCCTTCCTTCAGTTTATTGAGTTTTAATGTTCAGAGCAGCGTGACAGTAAACATGACGAGCGTCGCCGTGACGACGGCGAGCAGCTCAGCGAGCGCGAGCCGGCGATGAACAGATGAAGGCGTGTTGAGTTTTGGCCGAGCAGCTGCTGGAGATCCTTCTGGGACCTTCGACCAGGACGCAGTCAGAACCGCCGTCGGGCCGCTCGGAGTCCGACGAGGGACCGGCGGCCCACGTCCAGAGACCAGGACCTCCGGACGGACCTGAGGGACACCGAGGACAGGTCCATTAAACCAGCAGATCGATTCTGATGAGAACCTTTAATTGGAGCAGAGGGAAGTGGACGGATCAGAACCAAAGGAAACGCACCGATCCAGAAGGGCTGCTTCCCGGCCAACCGCCAGAACCAGCTGACGTCTCTTCTGGAGCGAACGCTGATCAGGCTGCTGTTTAACCTGTGGAGGTTCAGAGAACCGATGTCAGAACACCGTCTGGACCAGAACCCGTCTGGACCAGAACCTGTCTGGACCCGGACCAGAACACCATCTGGACCAGAACACCATCAGAACACTGTCTGGACCCGGGTACTCACAGCAGAGAGCAGGTCCGCTCGGCGCTGGCCCAGCTGGCCACAGACGAGCTCACCGTGTAGCAGCGTTTCCTGTAATGAGTCCAACCGTCAGCACACGAGCTGCTGACCGACCTCCCCGTCTGAAACAGAGGTCAGAGGTCAGAGGTCAGAGCCTTGGACAAGCTGCAGACGTAACATGTGTGAGTGTGTGTGTGTGTGTGTGTGTCTGTCTGTGTCTGTGTGTGTGTGTCTGTGTGTGTGTGTCTGTGTGTGTGTGTATGTGTCTGTGTGTGTGTGTGTGTGTGTCTGTCTGTGTCTGTGTGTGTGTGTCTGTGTGTGTATGTGTCTGTGTGTGTGTGTATGTGTGTGTGTCTGTGTGTGTCTGTGTGTGTGTGTGTGTGTGTCTGTGTGTGTGTCTGTGTGTGTGTCTGTGTGTGTGTGTATGTGTATGTGTGTGTGTCTGTGTGTGTGTGTGTCTGTGTGTGTGTGTGTGTGTGTGTGTGTGTGTGTGTGTGTGTGTGTGTGTGTACCTTGCGCTGCTGTCTCAGTTCTGAATGATCCATGTGAGGAGCATCTCCGACCCGAAGCTCCTGCGGGAGGCGACTCTGAGAATCACCAGGCTGCAGCTCCTCCAGCCGGAGAGGAGTCAGACTGTGGAACTGATGGAGGAGGAGGAGGAAGAGGAGGAGGAAGAGGAGGAGGAGGAAGAGGAGGAGAAGGAGAAGGAGGAGGAAGAGGAGGAGGAGGAGGAGGAGGAGGAGGAGGAGGAGGAAGAAGAGGAGGAGTCATTACCTCAGCGTGTTCAGTGGGTCTCTGATGAACTGAATCTTACCGTCCAGACGTTCTGCTCAGACGTTCTCTCTGCCGACAGAAGAACCTGAACAGACACAAGTTGACAGACAGAAACACAGACGGAGAACATCAGAACATCAGAGAACATCAGAGAACATTAGATCAGAGATCATTAGAACATCAGAGAACATTAGATCAGAGAACATCAGAACATCAGAGAACATTAGAACATCAGAACATCAGAGAACATTAGAACATCAGAGAACATTAGAACATCAGAGAACATCAGAACATCAGAGAACATTAGAACATCAGAGAACATTAGAACATCAGAGAACATTAGAACATCAGAACATCAGAGAACATTAGAACATCAGAGAACATCAGAGAACATCAGAACATCAGAGAACATTAGGGTTCTCCAAGTTCGGTCCTTTAATCAGTGAGAAACACTCACCTTCAATCCTCCATGTTTGAGCCTTCCACTGCTGCCAGCACCAGCCCTGTGGGCGTGGCCGTAGCTGGGGGCGTGGCCGTAGCTGGGGGCGGTCTGGTCCCGTGCCCTCCCCCCCCACATCGTCCTGGTAGGGCCGGCGGTTCGGGACGTCTCCTCGGGAAGGGTCGGGCTGGTTCTCCCACAGCAGCTCCGCCTCGATGTCGGTGACGAGGTCCTCCTCCTCCTCCTGCAGCTGGGGAGGATCAGGCAGACGAGGAGGAGGAGGAGGAGAAGGAGGAGGAGGCCGCTGGTCCTTCTCCACCTTCAGGTCGTCTGGGTTGCAGCATCCTGAGAGACTGAAACAGTGAATCAGCTGGTTTCAGTTTCCTCTGATTCGAAGACGTCGATGAGGAGAGCTGAAGAACTTTGGTCAGAACCGGTTCAGCACCTCCTCTGGGCTCCAGGATCTCCACCCTGGAGGACCTCCTCCGACCCAGCACTGCGTTCCTCGGCTTCTTCAGGGAGACCATGAACGTCTCGTGGTTCTCCTCCAGACCGTCGTCAACCAGCTGGATGCTCCACGTCTTCAGGTTCACTCCTGCAGGAGACAGGGAGGAGGTCAGCAGGAGGTCAGCCGGAGACAGGGAGGAGGTCAGCCGGAGGTCAGCTGGAGGACAGTAGGAGACAGGGAGGAGGTCAGCAAGAAGTCAACAGGAGACAGGGAGGATGCCAGCAGGAGGACAGCAGGAGACAGGGAGGAGGTCAGCCGGAGACAGCGAGGAGGTCAGCAGGAGACAGGGAGGAGGTTAGCAGGAGACAGGAAGAAGGTCAGCAGGAGGACAGCAGGAGACAGGGAGGAGGTCAGCCGGAGACAGCGAGGAGGTCAGCAGGAGACAGGGAGGAGGTTAGCAGGAGACAGGAAGAAGGTCAACAGGAGGACAGCAGGAGACAGGGAGGAGGTCAGCAGGAGACAGGAAGGAGGTCAGCAGGAGGACAGCAGGAGACAGGGAGGAGGTCAGCAGGAGACAGGAAGGAGGTCAGCAGGAGGTCAGCAGGAGACAGGAAGGAGGTAGCGAAAAAATTTCCCCTCGGGCATTAATAAAGTAACTACCTAACCTAACCTAACATCAATGAACTCAAGCTGAATTAATGATTTTCTTTTTCACACAATATTTGCTTCATAGTGCTCCGTTTAAACAACGTGAAATAATTAAACAGCTTCAGTGTGTTCAAATCAGGCTTTCACTTTATTGAGTGTTTAACATGAGAAGAGTTACAGCAACTGAACAACTTCTATCTGTTGTTTTATCCCAACTTTCCCAGAATAAATGCACCCTCATGTTTAACATTTTCTAGATAAATCCATCACAATATTCATTATATTTTAAACATAAACCAGTTACACATTAATGAGCCGATAAAGATGGTAAAGGAAATATTTCTGTCAGCGACGTGTGTTTACAGACAGTTTATCTTAAAGCATTTCGAGAAGTTTAAACCCTGATCTGCCTCATCAACGTTATACAACAATCAAATCATCCAACACATACGTGTACGAGTATAAACAGAACCAGCTGATGCTGTCCCAGTTTGATCAGATCAGACGAGCGGATTAAAGAGCGCGAGATGAGACCAGTGGAGATGAAGTTGGGTTGTGAAGCGTTAAGAAGCATTTAATAATAAAGAAAGTCATTCAAAGGCCTCGTTCATGAACAACTGCTGACTAACGTTCACGCCATGATAGTCAGTCTGGTCTTATTCTACCGGGCACAAGGTCACGTAGTTACCAGGCTTTGCAAGCCAGAAGGCCGGATACAGCGGCTCAGAGAACCGGTTACGGAAAGTGTACAGGTGAGTCAGTGTGTCAGAACACACCTGGTAGAAAGACAGCGTGCCAGCAGGCCAGTTTAGATAAACCCCAACACGTTTCCAGCCAACATAGCAGAGACTGGTCATTTTATTTTCATGCCATGCACTTAAACCAGTGTTGTACCCAGTGCCATCCTCTTTGGGAAAAGACCAGAGACCATGGTACCAGGACAAATCATTATTTCCAAATGCAGAGACCTTACTGTCTTGTTTCCTGTCGATTCCTTTATATGCAACAGCAACACCCAAGTGTTCAACATACAGGTCACTCCGCTCTACCTCCCAGTAATGCTGTCCACTCAGACCCTCTCTGCACAGCACCTGAGGATGTTTGCCAAACCTCGCGGGGTTGTCAGGGTAGCCTTGATCCTCTCCATATGTCACCTTCTTGTTGTCGTCGGACAGAAGGACGTGGTTGTTGGCTGTGTTTGGGTCCAGCGGGGGGCGCTGGCGAGCCGTTTGGCCACGCCCACTCGCAAAACACGTCAGATGTATCGTCTCACCACGCCGGATGTATGTGACACATTTCATGAGGTTTCAAACCTTAAACACCAACTTCCTGTGTCACGGCGAGACATCCAACTTTGCCGCATCGTCACGGCGACGCCCATTGACAAAGTCGAACGAACGTCTCAATATATCATCAACTACATGTTTAGGTTGTTGTGACCCGACTTTACGTTCATGGGATCAACCAGCTCGACGTAGAATGTGAAAGTATGAAAAGTGTCATTTCCAGTGGCCAACAGGGGGCGCTATGACTATGAGAGAATATTCCCCCACAGGGGTCTTCAGGGCGGGGCTGTTATCATACCTGTGATGTTTGGAGAAGGTCGGTCCATGTACATACGATTTAAAGCAACTCCTAGTTTCATGGCGAGACCTCAAAATGGCCGCCTCTCACGGGCACACACATCGATGAAAACGAATTATTTATACAACTTTTAATCCCAAACATGTTTTCTATCCAGAGAACCGAAATTCAAGTCGGTCGGACAAAATCCCTCGGAGGAGTTCGACAAAGTACAACGTGTCAGAATCGCCCAAAATGGCGACTAAATTCAAAATGGTGGACTTCCTGTCCAGTTGACGTAACGGTGCAATGTAACTTTTTTGTGCGTCCACCGGATTTGGTGAATTTAGGTAAATGTGGCCGCCGGGGCATCTCTGTAGGGGGCGCTCTCGAGCCGTTTGGTCACGCCCACTCACGACTCCACTAGAATTAGAAATTTTTCGCCGGGAGACAAATGTGTTTCTACTTTGATGAGTTTTTGAATATGATAAAGCCTCTAAGAAGGAAAATCACTTTACGTAAGAATAATAAGGAAAGAGAAAAATAATTCCTTGGAAAAACAACAGAGCTTCGCACCCTAAAAACTGGACTGGCCTGTCAGACCACGTTCCTTCAGGACAGGCCCGCTCCTGTTTCACCTCATGAATCACAGAGATGAAGTTCAGGTGGTGTCTTTGAGGGAAGCTGAGAGAAGGAGGAGGTGAAAGAGGAAGGCTCGTTTCACACACACACACACACACACACACACACACACACACACACACACACACACACACACACACACACACACACACACTGTGAGGCTTTTTGGAGCCGACCTCTAGTGGTCCTCGGTGGTATTGCAGCTGAAACTTCTGCATCAGAACCAGTTTGTGTAGAAAACAGAAACTGTGTTATGTGTGTTGTTGTGTTGTTTTGTGTGTTATTGTTTGTGTTGTGTGTGTTATGTGTGTTGTTGTGTTCCTCTGATGCTGACCTGATCAGGATGATTGATCCTGTGTGTCCAGTGGTTCCTGTGAGGAAGGTTCATGCTCTGACCATCAGCTGGGCGGTTCCACCGCAGGGGAAGCAGTACCGGTGAGTTCTGGAAGCAGAACCAGAGGACACGGGCCTGAATGTTCTGGTTCTGTTGATGAAGAGCAGGTGAACCAGCTGCTCATCATCATCATCATCATCATCATCAGATCAACCTGTGTTTGTTGTGTGTCAGAGTGAAACCGCTCCACTACATCTCCTGGCTGATCGGACACGAGGGAGCCGGCAGCATCCTGTCGCTGCTGAGACGCAGGTCAGTCATTAACCTGCAGCTGGTCACCTGGTGGTCACGTGATGGTCACCTGGTGGTCCCCTGGTGGTCACCTGGTGGTCACGTGATGGTCACCTGGTGGTCACGTGATGGTCCCCTGGTGGTCACCTGGTGGTCCCCTGGTGGTCACGTGATGGTCACCTGGTGGTCACCTGGTGGTCCCCTGGTGGTCACGTGATGGTCCCCTAGTGGTCCCCTAGTGGTCCCCTGGTGGTCACGTGATGGTCACCTGGTGGTCACCTGGTGGTCACGTGATGGTCACCTGGTGGTCACCTGGTGGTCCCCTGGTGGTCACGTGATGGTCCCCTAGTGGTCCCCTAGTGGTCACCTGGTGGTCACGTGATGGTCCCCTGGTGGTCACCTGGTGGTCCCCTGGTGGTCACGTGATGGTCACCTGGTGGTCACCTGGTGGTCCCCTGGTGGTCACGTGATGGTCCCCTAGTGGTCCCCTAGTGGTCCCCTGGTGGTCACGTGATGGTCACCTGGTGGTCACCTGGTGGTCCCCTGGTGGTCACGTGATGGTCACCTGGTGGTCACCTGGTGGTCACCTGGTGGTCCCCTGGTGGTCACGTGATGGTCACCTGGTGGTCACGTGATGGTCCCCTAGTGGTCCCCTAGTGGTCCCCTGGTGGTCACGTGATGGTCCCCTGGTGGTCCCCTGGTGGTCCCCTGGTGGTCACGTGATGGTCCCCTGGTGGTCCCCTGGTGGTCCCCTGGTGGTCACGTGATGGTCCCCTGGTGGTCCCCTGGTGGTCCCCTAGTGGTCACCTGGTGGTCACGTGGTGGTCACGTGATGGTCCCCTGGTGGTCACCTGGTGGTCCCCTGGTGGTCCCCTAGTGGTCACCTGGTGGTCACGTGGTGGTCATGTGTTCAGGTGCTGGGCTCTGGCTCTGTTCGGAGGAAACAGTGAGACGGGCTTCGACCAGAACACCACCTACTCCATCTTCTCCATCTCCATCACCCTCACTGACCAGGGCTACCAGAACTTCTACCAGGTACACACACACTCACACACACAAACACACACACACACACACACATACACACACTCCCTCTCTCTCTCTCTCTCCCTCTCTCTCTCTCTCTCTCTCACTCACACACTCCGTAATGTTGTGTGATGGTGCAGTGTTTGACCCTCCAGGCCACCGTACTTCCTGTCTGCAGGTTGTCCACCTGGTGTTCCAGTACCTGAAGATGCTGCAGGCCGTCGGCCCCCAGCAGAGGTCAGTTAGCATCAGCTGACCCTCCAACATGGACCTGTAGCTAACGCTAACTATCTTTGCAGCTAATGCTAACGCTAACTATCGCTGTTCTTTCAGGATCTACGAGGAGATTCAGAAGATAGAAGCCAACGAGTTCCACTATCAGGAGCAGGTACCGCAGCACATCACGTGTTCATCACATGTTCACGTGTTTACAGACACGTGTTCTGAACCATGATTGGTTGGAGTTGAAGCTCCACCCCCTGCCTCTCCTCCTCAGACGGATCCCATCGAGTTTGTGGAGAACATCTGTGAGAACATGCAGCTGTTCCCCAAAGAGGACTTCCTGACCGGAGACCAGCTGATGTTCGAGTTCGACCCACAGGTAACCAGAACCAGGACCAGGACCAGGATTCTGGACTGGACTCTGATCAGAGGAGGTGTTGAAGTATTGATTAGGTTGGAGTATAAAGGTGATTGATTAGTGAGTGTGTCTCTGTGTGTGTGTGTGTGTGTGTGTGTGTGTGTATCTCTGTGTGTGTGTGTGTGTGTGTGTATGTGTATCTCTGTGTGTGTGTGTGTGTGTGTGTGTGTGTGTGTGTGTGTGTGTATCTCTGTGTGTGTGTGTGTGTGTGTGTGTGTGTGTGTGTGTATATCTGTGTGTGTGTGTGTATGTGTATCTCTGTGTGTGTGTGTGTGTGTATATCTGTGTGTGTGTGTGTGTGTGTGTATATCTTTGTGTGTGTGTGTATCTCTGTGTGTGTGTGTATGTGTATCTCTGTGTGTGTGTGTGTGTGTATATCTGTGTGTGTGTGTGTGTATATCTTTGTGTGTGTGTGTATCTCTGTGTGTGTGTGTGCGTGTGTGTGTATATATATCTCTGTGTGTCTCTGTGTGTGTGTATGTGTGTGTGTGTGTGTATATATATCTCTGTGTGTCTCTGTGTGTGTGTATGTGTGTGTGTGTGTGTATATATATCTCTGTGTGTCTCTGTGTGTGTGTGTGTGTGTGTATATATATCTCTGTGTGTCTCTGTGTGTGTGTGTGTGTATATATCTGTGTGTGTGTGTGTGTGTCCAGGTGATCTCCGCCCCCCTCTCCCTGCTGACCCCCCACAGATCCAACCTGCTCCTTCTGTCTCCGGAGAATGAGGGCGTGTGTACCCTGAGAGAGAGGTGGTTCGGTACCAGCTACAGCAGCGAAGGTACCGCACCAGAACCATCATGTGATCACTGTGTACTGACCCGGTAACGGGCCGGACCCGACTCAGCCAGACCTTCACATGTGGGTGTGTTTGTTTTACCTGCTCAGAGATCCCAGAGGAGTGGAGGCAGCGCTGGGGAGGAGACTTCCAGCTCCACCCTGAACTCCACCTTCCTGCTGAGAACCAGTTCATCGGTCAGTAGGAGGAGTTCAGGTCATATGACACCACACTTGGGACCTGTAAACTACCTGTGAAATATGACATTAGAATACAGGAAGTAAACCCCTAACTTAGGTGAATCAGGTAAATCAGGTGAATCAGGTAAATCAGGTGACACAGGTGAATCAGGTAAATCAGGTGACACAGGTGAATCAGGTAAATCAGGTGACACAGGTGAATCAGGTAAATCAGGTGACACAGGTGAATCAGGTAAATCAGGTAAATCAGGTGACACAGGTGAATCAGGTAAATCAGGTGACACAGGTGAATCGGGTGAATCAGGTGAATCAGGTGAATCAGGTGACACAGGTGAATCAGGTAAATCAGGTGACACAGGTGAATCGGGTGAATCAGGTGAATCAGGTAAATCAGGTGACACAGGTGAATCAGGTAAATCAGGTGACACAGGTGAATCAGGTAAATCAGGTGACACAGGTGAATCAGGTAAATCAGGTAAATCAGGTGACACAGGTGAATCGGGTGAATCAGGTGAATCAGGTGAATCAGGTAAATCAGGTGAATCAGGTAAATCAAGTGAATCAGGTAAATCAAGTGAATCAGGTAAATCAGGTGAATCAGGTGACTCAGGTCAGAGGTCACCTTCAGTAAAGTGATTCTTCCTGTTGTTGCCGTAGCGACGGATTTCACCCTGAAGATGTCGGACTGCCCTGACACGGAAGTTCCTGTCCGGATCGCGAGCAGCGAGCGAGGCTGTCTGTGGTACAAGAAGGACAACAAGTTCAAGATCCCTAAAGGTGAGCTCTGATTGGACAACACGTCACACTCAGCAGGGGTCATCATGTCACATGTTTAAACATGGCCGACTGTCCTCCACATGTTTAACAGACTGGTTTAAAGTCCGGTTGTAGAAGTTCTGCTGACTCTGTGTGTGTGTGTGTGTGTGTGTGTGTGTGTGTGCGTTCCAGCCTACATCCGCTTCAACCTGATCTCCCCGATGATCCAGAAGAGCCCAGAGAAGTAAGAGAGCACCGACACCCATCAGGTTCACCTGGACCGGCACCACCACCTAACTGTTTATGTGCAGGGATGTGAAGCAGAGCAGCTGGGGGTCAGAGGTCACAGGTCAGAGGTTGAGGTGGGCTGCATCATTAAACTGAAACGTGTCAGAACACAATATGAAATAATATTTCCAATAGGAATTTTTTTTTTTTTAAGTACCAGTAACAGTTCAGTGGTACTGACCACAGCTGCATGTAGCTTCAAACAGAACCTCCAGAACTCGTGTTGACATGAGGAACATGCAGCTTCTCTTCTTCCTCAGTCTGGTTCTGTTCGACCTCTTCGTCAACATCCTCGCCCACAACCTGGCAGAACCGCCTACGAGGCCGACGTGGCCCAGCTGGAGTACAAACTGGTGGCCGCAGAACACGGACTGGTGGTCCGACTGAAGGGCTTCAACCACAAGCTGCCGGTCAGGACACGCTGGGAAACATTGGGACACGCTGGGACATACTGGGACACACTGGGACACTATGGGACATACGGTGACACATTGGGACACACTGGGACACATTGGGACACACTGGGACATACTGGGACACACTGGGACACATTGGAACACACTGGGACACACTGGGACACATTGGGACATGCTGGGACACGCTGGGACACACTGGGACACACTGGGACACATTGGGACATACTGGGACATGCTGGGACACACTGGGACACACTGGGACACATTGGGACATGCTGGGACACGCTGGGACACACTGGAACACACTGGGACACACTGGGACACATTGGGACATGCTGGGACACGCTGGGACACACTGGGACACACTGGGACACATTGGGACATACTGGGACACACTGGGACACATTGGAACACACTGGGACACACTGGGACACATTGGGACATGCTGGGACACACTGGGACACATTGGAACACACTGGGACACACTGGGACACATTGGGACATGCTGGGACACGCTGGCACATACTGGGACAGAGACAGACAGATCAATAACTGATACGTCTACCTAGTATTGATCCGTATTGATTCAGTATTGATCCAGTATTGATCAGTATTAATGAGTATTGATCCAGTATTGATCAGTTTTGATCAGTATTGATCCAGTATTGATCCAGTATTGATCCAGTATTGATCAGTATTGATCCAGTATTGATCCAGTATTGATCAGTATTGATCAGTTTTGATCAGTATTGATCCAGTATTGATCCAGTATTAATCATTATTGATCCAGTATTGATCAGTATTGATCCAGTATTGATCATTATTGATCCAGTATTGATCATTATTGATCCAGTATTGATCCAGTATTGATGAGTATTGATCCAGTATTGATCAGTATTGATCCAGTATTGATGAGTATTGATCCAGTATTGATCCAGTATTGATCATTATTGATCCAGTATTGATCAGTATTGATCCAGTATTGATGAGTATTGATCCAGTATTGATCATTATTGATCCAGTATTGATCCAGTATTGATGAGTATTGATCCAGTATTGATCAGTTTTGATCAGTATTGATCCAGTATTGATGAGTATTGATCCAGTATTGATCAGTATTGATCCAGTATTGATGAGTATTGATCCAGTATTGATCATTATTGATCCAGTATTGATCAGTATTGATCCAGTATTGATGAGTATTGATCCAGTATTGATCAGTATTGATCCAGTATTGATCCAGTATTGATGAGTGATTCTACCTCCTTCCAGCTGCTGCTGAGGCTCATCGTGGATCAGCTTGCAGACTTCAGCGCTGATCCGGGGGTCTTCAACATGTTCTCAGAGCAGCTGAAGAAAACCTACTTCAACATCCTCATCAAGCCGGACCGGCTGGGCAAGTACGGAGGACACACACCGAGTGATACACACTCAGAGATCAGTGTGTACTTGTACTGTGTTCAGAGATCAGTGTGTACTTGTACTGTGTTCAGAGACGTGCGGCTGCTGATCCTGGAACACTGCCGCTGGTCCGTCATCCAGAAACATCAGGCCGTCACTAAAGGACTCACCGTCCTCGACCTCATGACCTTCGTCACCGAGCTGAAGGCGGAGCTTTACACTGAGGGGCTGGTGCAGGGGAACTTCACCAGCACGGTTAGACACACACACACACACACACACACACACACACACACACACACACACACACACACACACACACACACACACACACACACACACACAGAGAGAGACACACACACACAGAGAGAGAGACACACACACACACACACACACACACACACACACACACACAGAGAGACACACACACACACACACACACACACACACACACACACACACACACACACAGAGAGAGCGACTCAGAACACATTGTGTTTGCTCTGAATGAGTGATGTCAGTCTATCTCATTAATACAAAAAACATCCCATAATAATCAGGGTACAGCTGGTTTTCAGGAGATGATGAGGAAAGGTTCCACCTAAAAGCTTCAGTAGAATAAAGGTTACCGTGGTTACCATCGGAACCGTGGAACAGTGATGTTGATATTGATTGATCATCCATCTGTTTCCTCCACCAGGAGTCCAGACAGTTCCTGAACTACTTCACTGAGTGAGTATCTGTTGCCATGACGACACATCATCTGATCGGACAAACACCGATTCATGAGTCCAGTTCAGACCAGTGTCTCTGTGTGTGATTGTGTGTGTCTCTGTGTGTGTGATTGTGTGTGTGTCTCTGTGTGTGTGTGTGTGTGTGTGTGTGTGTGTGTGTGTGTGTGTGTGTGTGTGTGTGTGTGTGTGTGTGTGCAGGAAGCTGCAGTTCCAGCCTCTGCCAGCAGAGGCCCCCGTGTTGTTCCGGGTTGTGGAGCTTCCTCAGAAACATCATCTCTGTAAAATCAAATCTCTGAACAAAGGAGACGCCAACTCTGAGGTCACCGTCTACTACCAGGTAGCGATCAGAGTGACGGACTGCCAACTCAGCTCTTCTCTGCCGCGTGATGTGGCGTGTAAACACTGACACGTGTTTCCTGTCCTGTGTTGCAGTCGGGGCTGAAACAGCTGAGAGAACACGCCCTGATGGAGCTGATGGTGGTGAGTGTCACACACACCTGTCCGTCACACTTGTCTGTCATCAAGATCAGTTCACGGTCTCCATGGTAACCCTGACAGGAAACAGGATGTTAGTCAACAAGCAGAGGGACAGTGAGCCTTTAACATGAGCCTGAAGAACACCTGTAACCATGGTAACGGTGTGTGTGTGTGTGTGTGTGTGTGTCAGATGCACATGGAGGAGCCCTGCTTCGACTTCCTGAGGACGAAGGAGACTCTGGGGTGAGTTTCACTATAAGGAACACACGCTAAGGACACAGCAGAGACACACATGGTGACATCACAGGTGACATCACGGGTGACATCACAGGTGTTAAAACAGGCTGTTCCTTTGCAGGCTGCCTCCCTCTGCTGCAGCCAGCAGGATCTCTTTGACTGACTTTAGTCTGAATGTGATCTCCTGACCTGCAGGTACCAGGTGTACCCGACCTGCAGGAACACCTCGGGGGTGCTGGGATTCTCCGTCACCGTGGAAACACAGGCCACCAAGTTCAGGTGAGTTTACCTGTGGTTTCCGAACGGCGGCCGATCCGCCGAGCCATTAACACGCGTTCCTGCGCTCGCAGCTCGGAGCTGGTGGAGGCGAAGATCGAGGAGTTCCTGCTGAGCTTCGGGGAGCGTCTGGCAGCCCTGAACCAGGAGGCCTTTAGGACCCAGGTGACGGCGCTCATCAAGCTGAAGGAGTGCGAGGACGCTCACCTAGGAGAGGAGGTGGACCGCAACTGGTTTGAGGTCGTCACGCAGCAGTACGTCTTCGACCGGCTCAGCAAGGAGGTGACGCACACGCGTGTTCCTGCACAGATCACACTGATCAATACACAACGTGATCAATACACAACGTGATCAATACACAACGTGATCAATATACAACGTGATCAATATACGTGATCAATACACGTGATCAATATACAACGTGATCAATACACGTGATCAACACACAACGTGATCAATATACAACGTGATCAATATACGTGATCAATACACGTGATCAATATACAACGTGATCAATACACGTGATCAACACACAACGTGATCAATACACGTGATCAATATACGTGATCAATACACGTGATCAACACACAACGTGATCAATATACAACGTGATCAATACACGTGATCAACACACAACGTGATCAATATACAACGTGATCAATATACGTGATCAACACACAACGTGATCAACACACAACGTGATCAATATACAACGTGATCAATACACGTGATCAATACACGTGATCAACACACAACGTGATCAATATACAACGTGATCAATATACGTGATCAACACACAACGTGATCAACACACAACGTGATCAATATACAACGTGATCAATATACGTGATCAATACACAACGTGATCAATACACGTGATCAATATACGTGATCAACACACAACGTGATCAATATACAACGTGATCAATATACGTGATCAACACACAACGTGATCAACACACAACGTGATCAATATACAACGTGATCAATATACGTGATCAATACACAACGTGATCAATATACAACGTGATCAACACACAACGTGATCAACACACAACGTGATCAATACACATGATCAACACAACGTGATCAACACAACGTGATCAACACAACGTGATCAACACACAACATGATCAATACACATGATCTGTAAACAGGTGAACAGCTGGTAAACAGGTGGTAAACAGGTGGTGAACAGCCAGTAAACAGCTGGTGAACAGGTGGTAAACAGGTGGTGAACAGCTGGTAAACAGCTGGTGAACAGGTGGTGAACAGCCAGTAAACAGCCGGTAAACAGGTGGTGAACAGCCAGTAAACAGGTGGTGAACAGCCAGTAAACAGGTGGTGAACAGCCAGTAAACAGCTGGTGAACAGGTGGTAAACAGCCGGTGAACAGCCAGTAAACAGCCGGTAAACAGGTGGTAAACAGGTGGTGAACAGCCGGTAAACAGCCGGTAAACAGGTGGTGAACAGCCAGTAAACAGCTGGTGAACAGGTGGTAAACAGGTGGTGAACAGCCGGTGAACAGCCGGTAAACAGGTGGTGAACAGCCAGTAAACAGCTGGTGAACAGGTGGTAAACAGGTGGTAGACAGGTGAACAGCCAGTAAACAGGTGGTAAACAGGTGGTAAACAGGTGAACAGCCAGTAAACAGGTGGTAAACAGGTGGTGAACAGCCGGTAAACAGGTGGTGAACAGCCGGTGAACAGCCGGTAAACAGGTGGTAAACAGGTGGTGAACAGCCGGTAAACAGCTGGTGAACAGGTGGTAAACAGGTAAACAGGTGAACAGCCAGTAAACAGGTGGTAAACAGGTGAACAGGTGGTAAACAGGTGGTAAACAGGTGGTAAACAGGTGGTAAACAGGTGAACAGCCAGTAAACAGGTGGTAAACAGGTGAACAGGTGGTAAACAGGTGGTAAACAGGTGAACAGCCAGTAAACAGGTGGTAAACAGGTAAACAGGTGGTAAACAGGTGTGTGTGTGTTGCAGATCGAGGCTCTGAAGACGTTCTCTCAGGACGATCTGGTCTTCTGGTTCCTGCAGCACCGAAACAGCAGCAGCAGGAAGCTCAGTGTTCACGTGAGTGTTTCATTGAGGCTCCGCCCCCTCACCATCACCGCCATGTAGAACTTTTTACACTTTTCAAAATAAAAGACAAACACACTGAACTTCCTGTTTCCTGTCAGGTGGTTGGTTTCGGGGTGGAGGAAAACGACCCCCCCGATCAGAGCGCCGCCAGCAGCCCGGAAAGCTCCGCCCCCTCCTCAGCCTACGGTGAAGTGAGCGAGCTGACCTTCCTGCCGACCTCATCGCCGTCACTCCAGGACGCCACAGTCATCACTGACATCAGAGCGTTTACCTCCTCCCTTCCCCTCCACCCCTACCACAAGATCCTCAGCTAGGCCCCACCCACTGCCTCCTGATTGGCTGTCTGGCAGAGACAGTGAAGTAACCACAGCAACATCCAGCACTGAGGAAAACTCCTGTGGTTTCTTCTTCTACTGTGTGAATGTTGCGTTCACTTCCTGTGGGAACAGAAGCTCTGTAAATAAAATGACACAAAACTACAACCACACACACAAAACTACAACCACACACACAAAACTACAATCATACACACAAAACTACAATCACACACACAAAACTACAACCACACACACAAAACTACAATCACACACACAAAACTACAATCACACACACAAAACTACAATCACACACACAAAACTACAATCATACACACAAAACTACAATCACACACACAAAACTACAATCACACACACAAAACTACAATCACACACAGAAAACTACAATCATACACACAAAACTACAATCACACACACAAAACTACAACCACACACACAAAACTACAATCACACACAGAAAACTACAATCACACACACAAAACTACAATCACACACACAAAACTACAATCACACACAGAAAACTACAATCATACACACAGAAAACTACAATCAAACACACAAAACTACAATCACACACACAAAACTACAATCACACACACAAAACTACAGTCACAGAAAATTACAGTCACACAAAAAACTACAATCACACACACAAAACTACAATCACACACACAAAACTACAACCACACACACAAAACTACAATCACACACACAAAACTACAATCACACACACAAAACTACAGTCACAGAAAATTACAGTCACACAAAAAAACTACAATCACACACAAAACTACAGTTACACAAAAAAGTACATTAATGGCCTCCTGATGCTCCGACAGCCTTTTAACATGGAAACACTGTCGGTTCCCGGGGGACGTGAACGCAGCGTGAAGACCTCGGGCTCGTCTGTTACCAAGGAAACATAACGATGATTTTAACGTGTTCGTCCTGTACGAGTCTATTCATGAGGACAGACGTGGAAATAAACATGTGGACTCTGGATGTTCTGCAGTCATGTGATCACTTTAAGAAACGACATACATGTTTCAGTTCAGGAATATTATGTCAGTAAATATCAATAAAAACATTTAAAGAGTTTCTGACGTCTTTATTTTTCACTGTTTTCATTAAAAACAGAATTTAAGATAACAGATATGTTTACTTTCAGCTTCACAGCTGAAGATGCTCGGTTTGACCTGAAGCTTATTAAATAAAGAAAATCCGGGTCACCGGCCGGCCGCCATCTTTGTTTTGGTTCGGAAAGAAGTGAAAAATCATTTTATTTTTATCCGAATTGAAGATTATTTGATGAAGACAGTCGGAAGATGTTTAGAAGATTCTAGAAAAACTTCAAAAACAACATCAATTGTTTTAAAGCGACCTGATTTAACTTGGATAAAACCCAGCGGTTAACAGGAAACAGGAGGAACCAACCGGAGCAGCTGGAAACGGGCAGGAAGAAATAAAACAACTGACCTGTTGGCCTTCAGCAGCGAAACTCAGAAAACTGAACTTCCTGTGATGTCATCAAGACAACAGCTGATAGCAGTTCATCAATCATCACTTCACCTGTTGTTGTTGTTTTTTTCTCCAACTTTATTGAACACAACAAAATGAAAACATCACAAATGATTTAAATGGATTTGAATATTTTAATGTTTGAACAGCAGAATTATTTTGAATATTTGAGGCTTCAGCTTTCTCTGATTTCAGTTTCACACCATCATCATACAGACTTATTAATAATTAGGACCCGAGAACCGAATGGTGCGAAAGCCCTTTTGTTTTTCAAGGAATTCAAATTCTGCTTTTTCTCACTGAGACGCCATTTTGAGCGTCTCGCCATGAAACTACAAGTGACTGTAACTTTTATGTACATATTCCGATCTTCCTCAAACGTTACATCTTTGACAACAGTCCCACCCTGAAGACACCTGTATGGTAATATTCGCTCATGGTCATAGCGCCCCCTGCTGGCAACAGGAAATGACATATTTCATACTTTCACGTGCTTCGTCGAGCTGGTTGATCACATCGACATCAACTCTGGTCAGAATAGCCTTTCAACATTGATGATGATGTATTGAGAAGCTCGTGCTTTTTTGTGAAAGGGCGTCGCCAAGGCGATGCGGCAAAGTTTGATGTTTCGCTTTGACACAGGAAGTTGATGTTTGAGGTCCAGGGATGCTTCAGACTTCACAAGACTTTGCACATGCGTCAGGCGTGGTGAACTCCGCGGCCGCTTCCGACCCGCTGGACCCGATGGGCAGCATGCGAGGGCCCGCATATCTCTAATGCAGTTTTAATTCATAAATATTATACATTCATAAATCATTTTATAGATTAATACATTTTATAGGGGGTTATATAAGACAAAGGAGGGGAAACATCGAATTTTATACGTTAATAAATTGTATTCATTCATTTCATATATTAACAATCTATAAAAAATGACTTTTGATGCCTTCGAATTCTGTGAAGAAAATCACTTTTAATCCTGTTTCCTGCTCAGTTTCCGCTCCACACACACAATGTATACATCAAACTGGAGGGGTTTCTGTCAGCTGCCAGTCCGACTCTCATTGTGATCGGAGTCTCCGTTTTGGCTGAACTCCCTCCGAGTGCTGAGTGCTCCCTCCAGCTCTCCCATAGACTCCCATTATATCTGAGCTCTGAACCTTCTGGTCAGAAACAGGAAGGGAGGGCGTCTCTAACCTGCAACCGTGCCTCAATAATACAAAATAAAACAGTAGGGACGTGAAAATCACTACAGTTCTTCATGACAAGATTCTGATGCTCACGCTGAAAGAATCTTTTCAATAGGACTTGTAGTTTCTGTTTCGTGAGGACTTTCTTGAAGGATGTGCGTCTGCATTTCTGTCTGGGTCATTGCTCCACTGAAGAGTGGGAATCGTCATAGCAACCAGTGACTCCACATCGTTTCCATCATGGCGGTCCTAGCGGGGCCGTTCACGTTTTAGCAGGACACGTCAAACTTCCGCAGCTACGTAGTTTAGCATGCTTTTATAGGACAGTTGAGAGGAGTTGGACTCTTCTCTTTAACAGCAGAAAAATACTGAACAGCTAAAATCACGTCAATGAACTCAAGCTGAATTAATGATTTTCTTTTTCACACAATATTTGCTTCATAGTGCTCCGTTTAAACAACGTGAAATAATTAAACAGCTTCAGTGTGTTCAAATCAGGCTTTCACTTTATTGAGTGTTTAACATGAGAAGAGTTACAGCAACTGAACAACTTCTATCTGTTGTTTTATCCCAACTTTCCCAGAATAAATGCACCCTCATGTTTAACATTTTCTAGATAAATCCATCACAATATTCATTATATTTTAAACATAAACCAGTTACACATTAATGAGCCGATAAAGATGGTAAAGGAAATATTTCTGTCAGCGACGTGTGTTTACAGACAGTTTATCTTAAAGCATTTCGAGAAGTTTAAACCCAGTTCTGCCTCATCAACGTTATACAACAATCAAATCATCCAACACATACGTGTACGAGTATAAACAGAACCAGCTGATGCTGTCCCAGTTTGATCAGATCAGACGAGCGGATTAAAGAGCGCGAGATGAGACCAGTGGAGATGAAGTTGGGTTGTGAAGCGTTAAGAAGCATTTAATAATAAAGAAAGTCATTCAAAGGCCTCGTTCATGAACAACTGCTGACTAACGTTCACGCCATGATAGTCAGTCTGGTCTTATTCTACCGGGCACAAGGTCACGTAGTTACCAGGCTTTGCAAGCCAGAAGGCCGGATACAGCGGCTCAGAGAACCGGTTACGGAAAGTGTACAGGTGAGTCAGTGTGTCAGAACACACCTGGTAGAAAGACAGCGTGCCAGCAGGCCAGTTTAGATAAACCCCAACACGTTTCCAGCCAACATAGCAGAGACTGGTCATTTTATTTTCATGCCATGCACTTAAACCAGTGTTGTACCCAGTGCCATCCTCTTTGGGAAAAGACCAGAGACCATGGTACCAGGACAAATCATTATTTCCAAATGCAGAGACCTTACTGTCTTGTTTCCTGTCGATTCCTTTATATGCAACAGCAACACCCAAGTGTTCAACATACAGGTCACTCCGCTCTACCTCCCAGTAATGCTGTCCACTCAGACTCTCTCTGCACAGCACCTGAGGATGTTTGCCAAACCTCGCGGGGTTGTCAGGGTAGCCTTGATCCTCTCCATATGTCACCTTCTTGTTGTCGTCGGACAGAAGGAGGTGGTTGTTGGCTGTGTTTGGGTCCAGGCTCAGGTTACAGAAATCTGATGGAGGCAACAACACACAAATCTTTAACTACATCTCCAGCGCAGATCACAGCATCCTGAGCTTATAATAATATATAATAACAAGTATTCAGAGTCGTATCTTCATCAGATGTTAACATGACCGCTGGTACGTGAACATTAGTGATGTCACTGTGGAAACCTGAAACTGGAGCAGAGAAACAGCAGATTCTTCGGTGTTGGATGATGAAGCTCCGCCCCTCTTGAAACATGATGTCATCAGAACAACTCACCCAACTTGTCGCTTCATTGCCGTAGACTTTCTGAACATTTCAAGGGTCTCTGTTGACCGTTTACACAGTTTGACACAAAACCTGATGTTCCTCTGCTCCAGTTTCAGGTTTCCACGGTGACGTCACAAAGGCAATGGAGAGTTGCTTGAACAAGTGGCTTGAAGTGCTTGAAGTCGGACTTACACCAGAGGAGGTCTGTTCTGTCGGTCACCTTCTCCACATCAGTGATGTCGGGCTTTGAGAAGTCGTCCGAGACCAGGACGCCGTCCTTGTAGTGGTAGATAGTCGCTCCGGGGTGTTTGGAATTAGCGATGGCTGCTGTGAGGAAACGGAAGCGGCTGTTGCTCTTCAGGGTTTTAACAACATCACAGAAAGCTCTGGCTTTTTCTCTCACTGCAGTCGACACTTCATCTGACCAGTACCACTTTGCAGGGTCGTGACCTGCAGCTGTGAATAATGGTTGATCCAAGTTAAAGTGGTCCATGTAGGCTGCCAACTGGTCGAGGAAGGAATCGGTGTTTTCCACAGAGGTGAAAACGAAGACCAGAGTGTGCTGGACACCCGCAGCGAGAACCTGTCGATCCAAGTCTGACTGATTTGGAACAATCTTTGTTTCTTCCATCGCCTCCACACACGACTTCATGATGTTGATTTCTCTCTCTTTGTCTTCCAGCCACTTGGTTAAGTTGTAATGACTGAACGGTGAGTGTTCTCCGTCTTCAAAGAGCTTTTTCAGTGAGCTTTCATCTTCCTTCCCTGCTCGGATGAGGGGAATTTTTTCTGCCATGGTTGCCTTTAGCACAGATATGTAATAACCGCACAGCTTCTGGAAACTGCTCATCATTTCGTGCATTTGAGGAAACTCTTTCACCACGTTTTCTTCCAGAGAATCATTGCATCTCATCACCAGTTGGTTTAAGTCATCTAACACGTTCTCGACTTTTCTAACCAGGCCAACAGTGATCCCAGTCACCTGAGGAGCTTCTGCAGCAGAAAGCTTCAGCTGAGTGGGATTGAAATCTAAATCTTTCAGAGGCATCAGCCAGACCTTCAGGGGAACGGAGTTCTCGCCTTTCGCTCCGATCAGCTTTGGAAGCTGCACATAGACCTCCACCGTATCTGCGAAGGTCGCCGGGTTTTTCTCAAGAAGGAAGTCGCCGTAGAATTTGCAGGAGAATGTTTCACAGAGTTTTTTCTCTTCATCAGTCAGCTTCAGCTCAGCGCTGCCCTCAATATTCACTGTAGGAATCTTCTTTATCACCGCCTCCATTTTGCCATGGATGTCCTGGACGTGGCTCGCATCCACCTTCTCACTGTCAAACACAAAGAAAGCATTTGCCCCATAGAGGATGCCTGTGACCACGTGTGTTGCCAAACCCTTCTCCAGAGCTGCTGTCGGTTGCATCGTCATGGTTCCCTGATTGGTCATCAGCTGTTGGAAGTGGGTGGTTGCTTTGTACTGAAGGGTCACTCTGCTCTGACTGTGGAATTTCTTCTGATTATCCAGATACTTGGCAGATCCTCCGGCTTGAATCAGACCACTACAGAAACTGACCTTCAGAGAGGCGCTGACGTCCAGCAGGAAAGATTTTTCTTCTGTGGAGTCATGTGAACTGATCTGAAACGTACTGCTGGGCTGAGAGCTCTTAACTGTGTTCTCCTGCACAGTCTTCTCATCCCAAAGAGTGACACCTGCAGAAAATACAGAGCATCAAGACAGAATGTAATGTTTGGAGAATGGAAAACATTGCAGTCAGGCAAAATAACCTGATCCCCTCTGTTAACATGGTGGTGGTGGTAGTATCATGGTTATCTAACATGGTGGTGGTAGTATCATGGTTATCTAACATGGTGGTGGTAGTATCATGGTTATCTAACATGGTGGTGATAGTATCATGGTTATCTAACATGGATGAGCCTGACTTGTACATGACTTCCTGTGTTGTAACCAGAGCTTACAAGTTTTTTTTTAAAAGTTTTTAAGTTTCTTAAGTTTTTTAAGTTTTTAAGTTTCCTTTTGGCATCAACCAATCAAATCATAGCATGTCATCGACATCATTGAATACCGGAAGATAAACATTAGACTTTTTGTGTTGCTATTACAATTAGCAACATTAGTAAGTTCCTTTTAGAAAAGAGTTTTTCGAAACTTCCATTAGAACAGCAACTTAAATTAAATCTGATGGTTGTTCAACACCAAAACTAGAGCTGCGCTCAGAGAGGAAAAAACGGATTCGGACTTTCAGCGTGGAAAATGATGCTGGCACCGACTGGCTAGCTGGGAGCATTAAACCTCGTGGCCTATTTTGCTGGTCGTGCCATCTTATTGACAACAATTCCTGCTCCCTGTGGACAGCTACAGGATTCACGACTTGGCCAACATGTCACAGGTCCTGAGGATCTGGACTCGGCTTCAACACTAAGAAGGACGAGGAAGAGGTCCAAACCAACCAAGACCTTCTGATGAGGCTCTCGGACCTTCATACCAGCTGCTCATCTGGCTACTTGACTACACTGTTGAAGTAGTTATTTATATATTCTCCCTTTGCGTCCTCAAACACTTGACCCATGTGTCCTCGCTGGTTTCTACTTCTGCTGACAACCATGATGGTGCTTCAGTGAAATCTGATCCAGTTCTTGTGATGAACTGAACCCGTGTCAAACTCTTCATGGAAATCACGCGTGTTGGTGACACATGTTCCTGTGGTGGGAGTTGCATCTTACCTGGGATCAGTTCATCTCTGCGAGCGTCATACAGCATCCCTAAGGTGAAAGGTCGCCCCAGGGCAGCCACCGACTTGATCTGTGAGTCCATTTCTCCAACCTGAGGAGAAACAAGGTGAAGCAGCTCCTTCAGGATCGGATCAGGCAGCTTTAAAAACACCTGCATCACTTTCACACATCTCACCTGGTGAAGGTGTTGATCAGCAGAGTCTTCTTCACTTTCAACTAGAGCTTCCAGTCTGTTGCCGTGAAACGCTACATGCCAGCTTATATCCTGTTCAGTGCCTCGTCTGACTCCACCCCCTGACACGTAGCTGTAATGCATCATCACTTTTCCCTGGAAGGGGACTTTGTGCTTTTCCAGATAAGTTGGATAATCACTGACAACAATTATTTCTGCCAACATTCATAACTTACAAACATTTCCATGGTGAGATATATTCCGTTTCCCTCCATGTCTGTCCACACCCTTGTGATTTGTGAACCAGAAGCTGGAACAGCTGCAGTTCTCCTGGTACCTGCAGCCTTAAACACCTGCTGTCAAACGGGCCTCTACAGTACTGAAGAAAGGCTCTTATACCTTGGAAACATAATAATAATTATACCTTGGAAACATAATTAGGGCCCGAGCACCGAGCATCGGTGCGAAAGCCCTATTGTATTTCGTAAAAATGTTCTTGGTAGTTGTTCGTCGTTCTTCTTCTCCTTACGTAAAGTGATTTTCCTTTTTGGAGGCTTTATCATATTCAAAAACTCATGAAAGTGGAAACACATTTGTCTCCCGGCAAAACATTTCGTATTCTAGTGGAGTCGCGAATGGGCGTGGCCAAATGGTAAATGTGGTCGCCGGGGCATCTCTGTAGGGGGCGCTCTCGAGCCGTTTGGTCACGCCCACTCACGACTCCACTAGAATTAGAAATTTTTCGCCGGGAGACAAATGTGTTTCTACTTTGATGAGTTTTTGAATATGATAAAGACTCTAAGAAGGAAAATCACTTAAAAGTTGTCTAAATAATTCGTTTTCATTGATGTGTGTGCCCGTGAAAGGCGGCCATTTGGAGGTCTCGCCATGAAACTACGGGTTGCTTTAAATCGTATGTACATGGACCGACCTTCTCCAAACATCACAGGTATGATAACAGCCCCGCCCTGAAGACCCTGTGGGGTAATATTCACTCATAGTGATAGCGCCCCCTGTTGGCCACTGGAAATGACACTTTTCATACTTTCACATTCTACGTCGAGCTGGTTGATCCCATGAACCTAAAGTCGGGTCACAATAACCTAAACATGTAGTTGATGATATATTGAGACATTCGTTCGACTTTGTCAATGGGCGTCGCCGTGACGATGCGGCAAAGTTGGATGTCTCGCCGTGACGCAGGAAGTTGATGTTTAAGGTCAACGGATGGTTGACACCTCACGAAATGAGTGACATGCTTCCGGCGTGGTGAGACGATACATCTGATGTGTTTTGCGAGTCGGCGTGGCCAAACGGCTCGCCAGCGCCCCCTGCTGGACACAGGAAACGAGACAAAAATAGCAAATTTAAGTGGGTATACGCAGTCCCTCGCGCGCGACATGTCGGGGAGACGGCTTCGGGGAGGCGGCGCGCCGGAGTGCGAGGGCCCGTACATCACTGCTCGCAGTTTTAATTACGAAATACAATACGGCTTTCGCACCAATGCTCGGGCCCTAATTATACCTACGTATTTTATATACAGAGTGTATGTGTGTATGTATGTGTGTGTGTGTGTGTGTGTCTGTGTGTGTGTGTGTGTATGTGTGCGTGTCTGTGTGTGTGTGTGTCTGTGTGTGTCTGTGGGTGTGTGTGTCTGTGTGTGTCTGTCTGTCTGCGTGTGTGTGTGTGTGTGTGTATGTGTGTGTGTGTGTGTGTCTGTGTGTGTGTGTGTGTCTGTGTGTGTCTGTCTGTCTGTGTGTGTGTGTGTCTGTGTGTGTGTGTGTGTGTGTGTGTGTGTGTGTGTGTCTGTGTGTGTCTGTGTGTGTGTGTGTGTGTCTGTGTGTGTGTGTGTGTGTGTGTGTGTGTCTGTGTGTGTCTGTGTGTGTGTGTGTGTGTGTGTCTGTGTGTGTGTGTGTCTGTGTGTGTCTGTGTGTGTGTCTGTGTGTGTGTGTGTGTGTGTGTGTGTGTGTGTGTGTGTGTGTGTGTGTGTGTGTGTGTGTGTGTGTACCTTGCGCTGCTGTCTCAGTTCTGAATGATCCATGTGAGGAGCATCTCCGACCCGAAGCTCCTGCGGGAGGCGACTCTGAGAATCACCAGGCTGCAGCTCCTCCAGCCGGAGAGGAGTCAGACTGTGGAACTGATGGAGGAGGAGGAGGAAGAGGAGGAGGAAGAGGAGGAGGAGGAAGAGGAGGAGAAGGAGAAGGAGAAGGAGGAGGAAGAGGAGGAGGAGGAGGAGGAGGAGGAGGAGGAGGAGGAGGAGGAAGAAGAGGAGGAGTCATTACCTCAGCGTGTTCAGTGGGTCTCTGATGAACTGAATCTTACCGTCCAGATGTTCTGCTCAGACGTTCTCTCTGCCGACAGAAGAACCTGAACAGACACAAGTTGACAGACAGAAACACAGACGGAGAACATCAGAACATCAGAGAACATCAGAGAACATTAGATCAGAGATCATTAGAACATCAGAGAACATTAGATCAGAGAACATCAGAACATCAGAGAACATTAGAACATCAGAACATCAGAGAACATTAGAACATCAGAGAACATTAGAACATCAGAGAACATCAGAACATCAGAGAACATTAGAACATCAGAGAACATTAGAACATCAGAGAACATTAGAACATCAGAACATCAGAGAACATTAGAACATCAGAGAACATCAGAGAACATTAGAACATCAGAGAACATTAGAACATCAGAGAACATTAGAACATCAGAACATCAGAGAACATTAGAACATCAGAGAACATCAGAGAACATCAGAACATCAGAGAACATTAGGGTTCTCCAAGTTCGGTCCTTTAATCAGTGAGAAACACTCACCTTCAATCCTCCATGTTTGAGCCTTCCACTGCTGCCAGCACCAGCCCTGTGGGCGTGGCCGTAGCTGGGGGCGTGGCCGTAGCTGGGGGCGGTCTGGTCCCGTGCCCTCCCCCCCCACATCGTCCTGGTAGGGCCGGCGGTTCGGGACGTCTCCTCGGGAAGGGTCGGGCTGGTTCTCCCACAGCAGCTCCGCCTCGATGTCGGTGACGAGGTCCTCCTCCTCCTCCTGCAGCTGGGGAGGATCAGGCAGACGAGGAGGAGGAGGAGGAGAAGGAGGAGGAGGCCGCTGGTCCTTCTCCACCTTCAGGTCGTCTGGGTTGCAGCATCCTGAGAGACTGAAACAGTGAATCAGCTGGTTTCAGTTTCCTCTGATTCGAAGACGTCGATGAGGAGAGCTGAAGAACTTTGGTCAGAACCGGTTCAGCACCTCCTCTGGGCTCCAGGATCTCCACCCTGGAGGACCTCCTCCGACCCAGCACTGCGTTCCTCGGCTTCTTCAGGGAGACCATGAACGTCTCGTGGTTCTCCTCCAGACCGTCGTCAACCAGCTGGATGCTCCACGTCTTCAGGTTCACTCCTGCAGGAGACAGGGAGGAGGTCAGCAGGAGGTCAGCCGGAGACAGGGAGGAGGTCAGCCGGAGGTCAGCTGGAGGACAGTAGGAGACAGGGAGGAGGTCAGCAAGAAGTCAACAGGAGACAGGGAGGATGCCAGCAGGAGGACAGCAGGAGACAGGGAGGAGGTCAGCCGGAGACAGCGAGGAGGTCAGCAGGAGACAGGGAGGAGGTTAGCAGGAGACAGGAAGAAGGTCAGCAGGAGGACAGCAGGAGACAGGGAGGAGGTCAGCAGGAGACAGGAAGGAGGTCAGCAGGAGGACAGCAGGAGACAGGGAGGAGGTCAGCAGGAGACAGGAAGGAGGTCAGCAGGAGGTCAGCAGGAGACAGGAAGGAGGTAGCGAAAAAATTTCCCCTCGGGCATTAATAAAGTAACTACCTAACCTAACCTAACATCAATGAACTCAAGCTGAATTAATGATTTTCTTTTTCACACAATATTTGCTTCATAGTGCTCCGTTTAAACAACGTGAAATAATTAAACAGCTTCAGTGTGTTCAAATCAGGCTTTCACTTTATTGAGTGTTTAACATGAGAAGAGTTACAGCAACTGAACAACTTCTATCTGTTGTTTTATCCCAACTTTCCCAGAATAAATGCACCCTCATGTTTAACATTTTCTAGATAAATCCATCACAATATTCATTATATTTTAAACATAAACCAGTTACACATTAATGAGCCGATAAAGATGGTAAAGGAAATATTTCTGTCAGCGACGTGTGTTTACAGACAGTTTATCTTAAAGCATTTCGAGAAGTTTAAACCCTGATCTGCCTCATCAACGTTATACAACAATCAAATCATCCAACACATACGTGTACGAGTATAAACAGAACCAGCTGATGCTGTCCCAGTTTGATCAGATCAGACGAGCGGATTAAAGAGCGCGAGATGAGACCAGTGGAGATGAAGTTGGGTTGTGAAGCGTTAAGAAGCATTTAATAATAAAGAAAGTCATTCAAAGGCCTCGTTCATGAACAACTGCTGACTAACGTTCACGCCATGATAGTCAGTCTGGTCTTATTCTACCGGGCACAAGGTCACGTAGTTACCAGGCTTTGCAAGCCAGAAGGCCGGATACAGCGGCTCAGAGAACCGGTTACGGAAAGTGTACAGGTGAGTCAGTGTGTCAGAACACACCTGGTAGAAAGACAGCGTGCCAGCAGGCCAGTTTAGATAAACCCCAACACGTTTCCAGCCAACATAGCAGAGACTGGTCATTTTATTTTCATGCCATGCACTTAAACCAGTGTTGTACCCAGTGCCATCCTCTTTGGGAAAAGACCAGAGACCATGGTACCAGGACAAATCATTATTTCCAAATGCAGAGACCTTACTGTCTTGTTTCCTGTCGATTCCTTTATATGCAACAGCAACACCCAAGTGTTCAACATACAGGTCACTCCGCTCTACCTCCCAGTAATGCTGTCCACTCAGACCCTCTCTGCACAGCACCTGAGGATGTTTGCCAAACCTCGCGGGGTTGTCAGGGTAGCCTTGATCCTCTCCATATGTCACCTTCTTGTTGTCGTCGGACAGAAGGACGTGGTTGTTGGCTGTGTTTGGGTCCAGCGGGGGGCGCTGGCGAGCCGTTTGGCCACGCCCACTCGCAAAACACGTCAGATGTATCGTCTCACCACGCCGGATGTATGTGACACATTTCATGAGGTTTCAAACCTTAAACACCAACTTCCTGTGTCACGGCGAGACATCCAACTTTGCCGCATCGTCACGGCGACGCCCATTGACAAAGTCGAACGAACGTCTCAATATATCATCAACTACATGTTTAGGTTGTTGTGACCCGACTTTACGTTCATGGGATCAACCAGCTCGATGTAGAATGTGAAAGTATGAAAAGTGTCATTTCCAGTGGCCAACAGGGGGCGCTATGACTATGAGAGAATATTCCCCCACAGGGGTCTTCAGGGCGGGGCTGTTATCATACCTGTGATGTTTGGAGAAGGTCGGTCCATGTACATACGATTTAAAGCAACTCCTAGTTTCATGGCGAGACCTCAAAATGGCCGCCTCTCACGGGCACACACATCGATGAAAACGAATTATTTATACAACTTTTAATCCCAAACATGTTTTCTATCCAGAGAACCGAAATTCAAGTCGGTCGGACAAAATCCCTCGGAGGAGTTCGACAAAGTACAACGTGTCAGAATTGCCCAAAATGGCGACTAAATTCAAAATGGTGGACTTCCTGTCCAGTTGACGTAACGGTGCAATGTAACTTTTTTGTGTGTCCACCGGATTTGGTGAATTTAGGTAAATGTGGCCGCCGGGGCATCTCTGTAGGGGGCGCTCTCGAGCCGTTTGGTCACGCCCACTCACGACTCCACTAGAATTAGAAATTTTTCGCCGGGAGACAAATGTGTTTCTACTTTGATGAGTTTTTGAATATGATAAAGCCTCTAAGAAGGAAAATCACTTTACGTAAGAATAATAAGGAAAGAGAAAAATAATTCCTTGGAAAAACAACAGAGCTTCGCACCCTAAAAACTGGACTGGCCTGTCAGACCACGTTCCTTCAGGACAGGCCCGCTCCTGTTTCACCTCATGAATCACAGAGATGAAGTTCAGGTGGTGTCTTTGAGGGAAGCTGAGAGAAGGAGGAGGTGAAAGAGGAAGGCTCGTTTCACACACACACACACACACACACACACACACACACACATACACACAGACACACACACAGACACACACACACACACACACACAGACACAGACAGACACACACACACACACACACACACACTCACACATGTTACGTCTGCAGCTTGTCCAAGGCTCTGACCTCTGACCTCTGACCTCTGTTTCAGACGGGGAGGTCGGTCAGCAGCTCGTGTGCTGACGGTTGGACTCATTACAGGAAACGCTGCTACACGGTGAGCTCGTCTGTGGCCAGCTGGGCCAGCGCCGAGCGGACCTGCTCTCTGCTGTGAGTACCCGGGTCCAGACAGTGTTCTGATGGTGTTCTGGTCCAGATGGTGTTCTGGTCCGGGTCCAGACAGGTTCTGGTCCAGACGGGTTCTGGTCCAGACGGTGTTCTGACATCGGTTCTCTGAACCTCCACAGGTTAAACAGCAGCCTGATCAGCGTTCGCTCCAGAAGAGACGTCAGCTGGTTCTGGCGGTTGGCCGGGAAGCAGCCCTTCTGGATCGGTGCGTTTCCTTTGGTTCTGATCCGTCCACTTCCCTCTGCTCCAATTAAAGGTTCTCATCAGAATCGATCTGCTGGTTTAATGGACCTGTCCTCGGTGTCCCTCAGGTCCGTCCGGAGGTCCTGGTCTCTGGACGTGGGCCGCCGGTCCCTCGTCGGACTCCGAGCGGCCCGACGGCGGTTCTGACTGCGTCCTGGTCGAAGGTCCCAGAAGGATCTCCAGCAGCTGCTCGGCCAAAACTCAACACGCCTTCATCTGTTCATCGCCGGCTCGCGCTCGCTGAGCTGCTCGCCGTCGTCACGGCGACGCTCGTCATGTTTACTGTCACGCTGCTCTGAACATTAAAACTCAATAAACTGAAGGAAGGAAATCTGGACTTTCTGTTTTCTACACAAACTGGTTCTGATGCAGAAGTTTCAGCTGCAATACCACCGAGGACCACTAGAGGTCGGCTCCAAAAAGCCTCACAGTGTGTGTGTCTGTGTGTGTGTGTGTGTGTGTGTCTGTCTGTGTCTGTGTGTGTGTGTCTGTGTGTGTATGTGTCTGTGTGTGTGTGTATGTGTGTGTGTCTGTGTGTGTGTGTCTGTCTGTGTCTGTGTGTGTGTGTGTGTGTGTGTCTGTCTGTGTCTGTGTGTGTGTGTCTGTGTGTGTATGTGTCTGTGTGTGTGTGTGTATGTGTGTGTGTCTGTGTGTGTCTGTGTGTGTGTGTGTGTGTGTCTGTGTGTGTGTCTGTGTGTGTGTCTGTGTGTGTGTGTATGTGTATGTGTGTGTGTCTGTGTGTGTGTCTGTCTGTGTGTGTGTGTGTGTGTGTGTGTGTGTGTGTGTGTGTGTGTGTGTGTGTGTGTGTGTGTGTGTACCTTGCGCTGCTGTCTCAGTTCTGAATGATCCATGTGAGGAGCATCTCCGACCCGAAGCTCCTGCGGGAGGCGACTCTGAGAATCACCAGGCTGCAGCTCCTCCAGCCGGAGAGGAGTCAGACTGTGGAACTGATGGAGGAGGAGGAGGAAGAGGAGGAGGAAGAGGAGGAGGAGGAAGAGGAGGAGAAGGAGAAGGAGAAGGAGGAGGAAGAGGAGGAGGAGGAGGAGGAGGAGGAGGAGGAGGAGGAGGAGGAGGAAGAAGAGGAGGAGTCATTACCTCAGCGTGTTCAGTGGGTCTCTGATGAACTGAATCTTACCGTCCAGACGTTCTGCTCAGACGTTCTCTCTGCCGACAGAAGAACCTGAACAGACACAAGTTGACAGACAGAAACACAGACGGAGAACATCAGAACATCAGAGAACATCAGAGAACATTAGATCAGAGATCATTAGAACATCAGAGAACATTAGATCAGAGAACATCAGAACATCAGAGAACATTAGAACATCAGAACATCAGAGAACATTAGAACATCAGAGAACATTAGAACATCAGAGAACATCAGAACATCAGAGAACATTAGAACATCAGAGAACATTAGAACATCAGAGAACATTAGAACATCAGAACATCAGAGAACATTAGAACATCAGAGAACATCAGAGAACATCAGAACATCAGAGAACATTAGGGTTCTCCAAGTTCGGTCCTTTAATCAGTGAGAAACACTCACCTTCAATCCTCCATGTTTGAGCCTTCCACTGCTGCCAGCACCAGCCCTGTGGGCGTGGCCGTAGCTGGGGGCGTGGCCGTAGCTGGGGGCGGTCTGGTCCCGTGCCCTCCCCCCCCACATCGTCCTGGTAGGGCCGGCGGTTCGGGACGTCTCCTCGGGAAGGGTCGGGCTGGTTCTCCCACAGCAGCTCCGCCTCGATGTCGGTGACGAGGTCCTCCTCCTCCTCCTGCAGCTGGGGAGGATCAGGCAGACGAGGAGGAGGAGGAGGAGAAGGAGGAGGAGGCCGCTGGTCCTTCTCCACCTTCAGGTCGTCTGGGTTGCAGCATCCTGAGAGACTGAAACAGTGAATCAGCTGGTTTCAGTTTCCTCTGATTCGAAGACGTCGATGAGGAGAGCTGAAGAACTTTGGTCAGAACCGGTTCAGCACCTCCTCTGGGCTCCAGGATCTCCACCCTGGAGGACCTCCTCCGACCCAGCACTGCGTTCCTCGGCTTCTTCAGGGAGACCATGAACGTCTCGTGGTTCTCCTCCAGACCGTCGTCAACCAGCTGGATGCTCCACGTCTTCAGGTTCACTCCTGCAGGAGACAGGGAGGAGGTCAGCAGGAGGTCAGCCGGAGACAGGGAGGAGGTCAGCCGGAGGTCAGCTGGAGGACAGTAGGAGACAGGGAGGAGGTCAGCAAGAAGTCAACAGGAGACAGGGAGGATGCCAGCAGGAGGACAGCAGGAGACAGGGAGGAGGTCAGCCGGAGACAGCGAGGAGGTCAGCAGGAGACAGGGAGGAGGTTAGCAGGAGACAGGAAGAAGGTCAGCAGGAGGACAGCAGGAGACAGGGAGGAGGTCAGCAGGAGACAGGAAGGAGGTCAGCAGGAGGACAGCAGGAGACAGGGAGGAGGTCAGCAGGAGACAGGAAGGAGGTCAGCAGGAGGTCAGCAGGAGACAGGAAGGAGGTAGCGAAAAAATTTCCCCTCGGGCATTAATAAAGTAACTACCTAACCTAACCTAACATCAATGAACTCAAGCTGAATTAATGATTTTCTTTTTCACACAATATTTGCTTCATAGTGCTCCGTTTAAACAACGTGAAATAATTAAACAGCTTCAGTGTGTTCAAATCAGGCTTTCACTTTATTGAGTGTTTAACATGAGAAGAGTTACAGCAACTGAACAACTTCTATCTGTTGTTTTATCCCAACTTTCCCAGAATAAATGCACCCTCATGTTTAACATTTTCTAGATAAATCCATCACAATATTCATTATATTTTAAACATAAACCAGTTACACATTAATGAGCCGATAAAGATGGTAAAGGAAATATTTCTGTCAGCGACGTGTGTTTACAGACAGTTTATCTTAAAGCATTTCGAGAAGTTTAAACCCTGATCTGCCTCATCAACGTTATACAACAATCAAATCATCCAACACATACGTGTACGAGTATAAACAGAACCAGCTGATGCTGTCCCAGTTTGATCAGATCAGACGAGCGGATTAAAGAGCGCGAGATGAGACCAGTGGAGATGAAGTTGGGTTGTGAAGCGTTAAGAAGCATTTAATAATAAAGAAAGTCATTCAAAGGCCTCGTTCATGAACAACTGCTGACTAACGTTCACGCCATGATAGTCAGTCTGGTCTTATTCTACCGGGCACAAGGTCACGTAGTTACCAGGCTTTGCAAGCCAGAAGGCCGGATACAGCGGCTCAGAGAACCGGTTACGGAAAGTGTACAGGTGAGTCAGTGTGTCAGAACACACCTGGTAGAAAGACAGCGTGCCAGCAGGCCAGTTTAGATAAACCCCAACACGTTTCCAGCCAACATAGCAGAGACTGGTCATTTTATTTTCATGCCATGCACTTAAACCAGTGTTGTACCCAGTGCCATCCTCTTTGGGAAAAGACCAGAGACCATGGTACCAGGACAAATCATTATTTCCAAATGCAGAGACCTTACTGTCTTGTTTCCTGTCGATTCCTTTATATGCAACAGCAACACCCAAGTGTTCAACATACAGGTCACTCCGCTCTACCTCCCAGTAATGCTGTCCACTCAGACCCTCTCTGCACAGCACCTGAGGATGTTTGCCAAACCTCGCGGGGTTGTCAGGGTAGCCTTGATCCTCTCCATATGTCACCTTCTTGTTGTCGTCGGACAGAAGGACGTGGTTGTTGGCTGTGTTTGGGTCCAGCGGGGGGCGCTGGCGAGCCGTTTGGCCACGCCCACTCGCAAAACACGTCAGATGTATCGTCTCACCACGCCGGATGTATGTGACACATTTCATGAGGTTTCAAACCTTAAACACCAACTTCCTGTGTCACGGCGAGACATCCAACTTTGCCGCATCGTCACGGCGACGCCCATTGACAAAGTCGAACGAACGTCTCAATATATCATCAACTACATGTTTAGGTTGTTGTGACCCGACTTTACGTTCATGGGATCAACCAGCTCGACGTAGAATGTGAAAGTATGAAAAGTGTCATTTCCAGTGGCCAACAGGGGGCGCTATGACTATGAGAGAATATTCCCCCACAGGGGTCTTCAGGGCGGGGCTGTTATCATACCTGTGATGTTTGGAGAAGGTCGGTCCATGTACATACGATTTAAAGCAACTCCTAGTTTCATGGCGAGACCTCAAAATGGCCGCCTCTCACGGGCACACACATCGATGAAAACGAATTATTTATACAACTTTTAATCCCAAACATGTTTTCTATCCAGAGAACCGAAATTCAAGTCGGTCGGACAAAATCCCTCGGAGGAGTTCGACAAAGTACAACGTGTCAGAATCGCCCAAAATGGCGACTAAATTCAAAATGGTGGACTTCCTGTCCAGTTGACGTAAAGGTGCAATGTAACTTTTTTGTGTGTCCACCGGATTTGGTGAATTTAGGTAAATGTGGCCGCCGGGGCATCTCTGTAGGGGGCGCTCTCGAGCCGTTTGGTCACGCCCACTCACGACTCCACTAGAATTAGAAATTTTTCGCCGGGAGACAAATGTGTTTCTACTTTGATGAGTTTTTGAATATGATAAAGCCTCTAAGAAGGAAAATCACTTTACGTAAGAATAATAAGGAAAGAGAAAAATAATTCCTTGGAAAAACAACAGAGCTTCGCACCCTAAAAACTGGACTGGCCTGTCAGACCACGTTCCTTCAGGACAGGCCCGCTCCTGTTTCACCTCATGAATCACAGAGATGAAGTTCAGGTGGTGTCTTTGAGGGAAGCTGAGAGAAGGAGGAGGTGAAAGAGGAAGGCTCGTTTCACACACACACACACACACACACACACACACACACACACACACACACACACACACACACACACACTGTGAGGCTTTTTGGAGCCGACCTCTAGTGGTCCTCGGTGGTATTGCAGCTGAAACTTCTGCATCAGAACCAGTTTGTGTAGAAAACAGAAAGTCCAGATTTCCTTCCTTCAGTTTATTGAGTTTTAATGTTCAGAGCAGCGTGACAGTAAACATGACGAGCGTCGCCGTGACGACGGCGAGCAGCTCAGCGAGCGCGAGCCGGCGATGAACAGATGAAGGCGTGTTGAGTTTTGGCCGAGCAGCTGCTGGAGATCCTTCTGGGACCTTCGACCAGGACGCAGTCAGAACCGCCGTCGGGCCGCTCGGAGTCCGACGAGGGACCGGCGGCCCACGTCCAGAGACCAGGACCTCCGGACGGACCTGAGGGACACCGAGGACAGGTCCATTAAACCAGCAGATCGATTCTGATGAGAACCTTTAATTGGAGCAGAGGGAAGTGGACGGATCAGAACCAAAGGAAACGCACCGATCCAGAAGGGCTGCTTCCCGGCCAACCGCCAGAACCAGCTGACGTCTCTTCTGGAGCGAACGCTGATCAGGCTGCTGTTTAACCTGTGGAGGTTCAGAGAACCGATGTCAGAACACCGTCTGGACCAGAACCCGTCTGGACCAGAACCTGTCTGGACCCGGACCAGAACACCATCTGGACCAGAACACCATCAGAACACTGTCTGGACCCGGGTACTCACAGCAGAGAGCAGGTCCGCTCGGCGCTGGCCCAGCTGGCCACAGACGAGCTCACCGTGTAGCAGCGTTTCCTGTAATGAGTCCAACCGTCAGCACACGAGCTGCTGACCGACCTCCCCGTCTGAAACAGAGGTCAGAGGTCAGAGGTCAGAGCCTTGGACAAGCTGCAGACGTAACATGTGTGAGTGTGTGTGTGTGTGTGTGTCTGTCTGTGTCTGTGTGTGTGTGTCTGTGTGTGTGTGTATGTGTCTGTGTGTGTGTGTGTGTGTGTCTGTCTGTGTCTGTGTGTGTGTGTCTGTGTGTGTATGTGTCTGTGTGTGTGTGTATGTGTGTGTGTCTGTGTGTGTCTGTGTGTGTGTGTGTGTGTGTCTGTGTGTGTGTCTGTCTGTGTGTGTGTGTGTGTGTGTGTGTGTGTCTGTGTGTGTGTCTGTCTGTGTGTGTGTGTGTGTGTGTGTGTGTGTGTGTGTGTGTGTGTGTGTGTGTGTGTGTACCTTGCGCTGCTGTCTCAGTTCTGAATGATCCATGTGAGGAGCATCTCCGACCCGAAGCTCCTGCGGGAGGCGACTCTGAGAATCACCAGGCTGCAGCTCCTCCAGCCGGAGAGGAGTCAGACTGTGGAACTGATGGAGGAGGAGGAGGAAGAGGAGGAGGAAGAGGAGGAGGAGGAAGAGGAGGAGAAGGAGAAGGAGGAGGAAGAGGAGGAGGAGGAGGAGGAGGAGGAGGAGGAGGAAGAAGAGGAGGAGTCATTACCTCAGCGTGTTCAGTGGGTCTCTGATGAACTGAATCTTACCGTCCAGACGTTCTGCTCAGACGTTCTCTCTGCCGACAGAAGAACCTGAACAGACACAAGTTGACAGACAGAAACACAGACGGAGAACATCAGAACATCAGAGAACATCAGAGAACATTAGATCAGAGATCATTAGAACATCAGAGAACATTAGATCAGAGAACATCAGAACATCAGAGAACATTAGAACATCAGAACATCAGAGAACATTAGAACATCAGAGAACATTAGAACATCAGAGAACATCAGAACATCAGAGAACATTAGAACATCAGAGAACATTAGAACATCAGAGAACATTAGAACATCAGAACATCAGAGAACATTAGAACATCAGAGAACATCAGAGAACATCAGAACATCAGAGAACATTAGGGTTCTCCAAGTTCGGTCCTTTAATCAGTGAGAAACACTCACCTTCAATCCTCCATGTTTGAGCCTTCCACTGCTGCCAGCACCAGCCCTGTGGGCGTGGCCGTAGCTGGGGGCGTGGCCGTAGCTGGGGGCGGTCTGGTCCCGTGCCCTCCCCCCCCACATCGTCCTGGTAGGGCCGGCGGTTCGGGACGTCTCCTCGGGAAGGGTCGGGCTGGTTCTCCCACAGCAGCTCCGCCTCGATGTCGGTGAAGGAGGAGGAGGAGGAGGAGAAGGAGGAGGAGGCCGCTGGTCCTTCTCCACCTTCAGGTCGTCTGGGTTGCAGCATCCTGAGAGACTGAAACAGTGAATCAGCTGGTTTCAGTTTCCTCTGATTCGAAGACGTCGATGAGGAGAGCTGAAGAACTTTGGTCAGAACCGGTTCAGCACCTCCTCTGGGCTCCAGGATCTCCACCCTGGAGGACCTCCTCCGACCCAGCACTGCGTTCCTCGGCTTCTTCAGGGAGACCATGAACGTCTCGTGGTTCTCCTCCAGACCGTCGTCAACCAGCTGGATGCTCCACGTCTTCAGGTTCACTCCTGCAGGAGACAGGGAGGAGGTCAGCAGGAGGTCAGCCGGAGACAGGGAGGAGGTCAGCCGGAGGTCAGCTGGAGGACAGTAGGAGACAGGGAGGAGGTCAGCAAGAAGTCAACAGGAGACAGGGAGGATGCCAGCAGGAGGACAGCAGGAGACAGGGAGGAGGTCAGCCGGAGACAGCGAGGAGGTCAGCAGGAGACAGGGAGGAGGTTAGCAGGAGACAGGAAGAAGGTCAGCAGGAGGACAGCAGGAGACAGGGAGGAGGTCAGCAGGAGACAGGAAGGAGGTCAGCAGGAGGACAGCAGGAGACAGGGAGGAGGTCAGCAGGAGACAGGAAGGAGGTCAGCAGGAGGTCAGCAGGAGACAGGAAGGAGGTAGCGAAAAAATTTCCCCTCGGGCATTAATAAAGTAACTACCTAACCTAACCTAACATCAATGAACTCAAGCTGAATTAATGATTTTCTTTTTCACACAATATTTGCTTCATAGTGCTCCGTTTAAACAACGTGAAATAATTAAACAGCTTCAGTGTGTTCAAATCAGGCTTTCACTTTATTGAGTGTTTAACATGAGAAGAGTTACAGCAACTGAACAACTTCTATCTGTTGTTTTATCCCAACTTTCCCAGAATAAATGCACCCTCATGTTTAACATTTTCTAGATAAATCCATCACAATATTCATTATATTTTAAACATAAACCAGTTACACATTAATGAGCCGATAAAGATGGTAAAGGAAATATTTCTGTCAGCGACGTGTGTTTACAGACAGTTTATCTTAAAGCATTTCGAGAAGTTTAAACCCTGATCTGCCTCATCAACGTTATACAACAATCAAATCATCCAACACATACGTGTACGAGTATAAACAGAACCAGCTGATGCTGTCCCAGTTTGATCAGATCAGACGAGCGGATTAAAGAGCGCGAGATGAGACCAGTGGAGATGAAGTTGGGTTGTGAAGCGTTAAGAAGCATTTAATAATAAAGAAAGTCATTCAAAGGCCTCGTTCATGAACAACTGCTGACTAACGTTCACGCCATGATAGTCAGTCTGGTCTTATTCTACCGGGCACAAGGTCACGTAGTTACCAGGCTTTGCAAGCCAGAAGGCCGGATACAGCGGCTCAGAGAACCGGTTACGGAAAGTGTACAGGTGAGTCAGTGTGTCAGAACACACCTGGTAGAAAGACAGCGTGCCAGCAGGCCAGTTTAGATAAACCCCAACACGTTTCCAGCCAACATAGCAGAGACTGGTCATTTTATTTTCATGCCATGCACTTAAACCAGTGTTGTACCCAGTGCCATCCTCTTTGGGAAAAGACCAGAGACCATGGTACCAGGACAAATCATTATTTCCAAATGCAGAGACCTTACTGTCTTGTTTCCTGTCGATTCCTTTATATGCAACAGCAACACCCAAGTGTTCAACATACAGGTCACTCCGCTCTACCTCCCAGTAATGCTGTCCACTCAGACCCTCTCTGCACAGCACCTGAGGATGTTTGCCAAACCTCGCGGGGTTGTCAGGGTAGCCTTGATCCTCTCCATATGTCACCTTCTTGTTGTCGTCGGACAGAAGGACGTGGTTGTTGGCTGTGTTTGGGTCCAGCGGGGGGCGCTGGCGAGCCGTTTGGCCACGCCCACTCGCAAAACACGTCAGATGTATCGTCTCACCACGCCGGATGTATGTGACACATTTCATGAGGTTTCAAACCTTAAACACCAACTTCCTGTGTCACGGCGAGACATCCAACTTTGCCGCATCGTCACGGCGACGCCCATTGACAAAGTCGAACGAACGTCTCAATATATCATCAACTACATGTTTAGGTTGTTGTGACCCGACTTTACATTCATGGGATCAACCAGCTCGACGTAGAATGTGAAAGTATGAAAAGTGTCATTTCCAGTGGCCAACAGGGGGCGCTATGACTATGAGAGAATATTCCCCCACAGGGGTCTTCAGGGCGGGGCTGTTATCATACCTGTGATGTTTGGAGAAGGTCGGTCCATGTACATACGATTTAAAGCAACTCCTAGTTTCATGGCGAGACCTCAAAATGGCCGCCTCTCACGGGCACACACATCGATGAAAACGAATTATTTATACAACTTTTAATCCCAAACATGTTTTCTATCCAGAGAACCGAAATTCAAGTCGGTCGGACAAAATCCCTCGGAGGAGTTCGACAAAGTACAACGTGTCAGAATCGCCCAAAATGGCGACTAAATTCAAAATGGTGGACTTCCTGTCCAGTTGACGTAACGGTGCAATGTAACTTTTTTGTGCGTCCACCGGATTTGGTGAATTTAGGTAAATGTGGCCGCCGGGGCATCTCTGTAGGGGGCGCTCTCGAGCCGTTTGGTCACGCCCACTCACGACTCCACTAGAATTAGAAATTTTTCGCAGGGAGACAAATGTGTTTCTACTTTGATGAGTTTTTGAATATGATAAAGCCTCTAAGAAGGAAAATCACTTTACGTAAGAATAATAAGGAAAGAGAAAAATAATTCCTTGGAAAAACAACAGAGCTTCGCACCCTAAAAACTGGACTGGCCTGTCAGACCACGTTCCTTCAGGACAGGCCCGCTCCTGTTTCACCTCATGAATCACAGAGATGAAGTTCAGGTGGTGTCTTTGAGGGAAGCTGAGAGAAGGAGGAGGTGAAAGAGGAAGGCTCGTTTCACACACACACACACACACACACACACACACACACACACACACACACACACACACACACACACACACACACACACACTGTGAGGCTTTTTGGAGCCGACCTCTAGTGGTCCTCGGTGGTATTGCAGCTGAAACTTCTGCATCAGAACCAGTTTGTGTAGAAAACAGAAAGTCCAGATTTCCTTCCTTCAGTTTATTGAGTTTTAATGTTCAGAGCAGCGTGACAGTAAACATGACGAGCGTCGCCGTGACGACGGCGAGCAGCTCAGCGAGCGCGAGCCGGCGATGAACAGATGAAGGCGTGTTGAGTTTCGGCCGAGCAGCTGCTGGAGATCCTTCTGGGACCTTCGACCAGGACGCAGTCAGAACCGCCGTCGGGCCGCTCGGAGTCCGACGAGGGACCGGCGGCCCACGTCCAGAGACCAGGACCTCCGGACGGACCTGAGGGACACCGAGGACAGGTCCATTAAACCAGCAGATCGATTCTGATGAGAACCTTTAATTGGAGCAGAGGGAAGTGGACGGATCAGAACCAAAGGAAACGCACCGATCCAGAAGGGCTGCTTCCCGGCCAACCGCCAGAACCAGCTGACGTCTCTTCTGGAGCGAACGCTGATCAGGCTGCTGTTTAACCTGTGGAGGTTCAGAGAACCGATGTCAGAACACCGTCTGGACCAGAACCCGTCTGGACCAGAACCTGTCTGGACCCGGACCAGAACACCATCTGGACCAGAACACCATCAGAACACTGTCTGGACCCGGGTACTCACAGCAGAGAGCAGGTCCGCTCGGCGCTGGCCCAGCTGGCCACAGACGAGCTCACCGTGTAGCAGCGTTTCCTGTAATGAGTCCAACCGTCAGCACACGAGCTGCTGACCGACCTCCCCGTCTGAAACAGAGGTCAGAGGTCAGAGGTCAGAGCCTTGGACAAGCTGCAGACGTAACATGTGTGAGTGTGTGTGTGTGTGTGTGTGTGTGTCTGTCTGTGTCTGTGTGTGTGTGTCTGTGTGTGTGTGTCTGTGTGTGTGTGTATGTGTCTGTGTGTGTGTGTGTGTGTGTCTGTCTGTGTCTGTGTGTGTGTGTCTGTGTGTGTATGTGTCTGTGTGTGTGTGTATGTGTGTGTGTCTGTGTGTGTCTGTGTGTGTGTGTGTGTGTGTCTGTGTGTGTGTCTGTGTGTGTGTCTGTGTGTGTGTGTATGTGTATGTGTGTGTGTCTGTGTGTGTGTGTGTTTGTGTGTGTGTGTGTGTGTGTGTGTACCTTGCGCTGCTGTCTCAGTTCTGAATGATCCATGTGAGGAGCATCTCCGACCCGAAGCTCCTGCGGGAGGCGACTCTGAGAATCACCAGGCTGCAGCTCCTCCAGCCGGAGAGGAGTCAGACTGTGGAACTGATGGAGGAGGAGGAGGAAGAGGAGGAGGAAGAGGAGGAGGAGGAAGAGGAGGAGAAGGAGAAGGAGGAGGAAGAGGAGGAGGAGGAGGAGGAGGAGGAGGAGGAGGAGGAAGAAGAGGAGGAGTCATTACCTCAGCGTGTTCAGTGGGTCTCTGATGAACTGAATCTTACCGTCCAGACGTTCTGCTCAGACGTTCTCTCTGCCGACAGAAGAACCTGAACAGACACAAGTTGACAGACAGAAACACAGACGGAGAACATCAGAACATCAGAGAACATCAGAGAACATTAGATCAGAGATCATTAGAACATCAGAGAACATTAGATCAGAGAACATCAGAACATCAGAGAACATTAGAACATCAGAACATCAGAGAACATTAGAACATCAGAGAACATTAGAACATCAGAGAACATCAGAACATCAGAGAACATTAGAACATCAGAGAACATTAGAACATCAGAGAACATTAGAACATCAGAACATCAGAGAACATTAGAACATCAGAGAACATCAGAGAACATCAGAACATCAGAGAACATTAGGGTTCTCCAAGTTCGGTCCTTTAATCAGTGAGAAACACTCACCTTCAATCCTCCATGTTTGAGCCTTCCACTGCTGCCAGCACCAGCCCTGTGGGCGTGGCCGTAGCTGGGGGCGTGGCCGTAGCTGGGGGCGGTCTGGTCCCGTGCCCTCCCCCCCCACATCGTCCTGGTAGGGCCAGCGGTTCGGGACGTCTCCTCGGGAAGGGTCGGGCTGGTTCTCCCACAGCAGCTCCGCCTCGATGTCGGTGACGAGGTCCTCCTCCTCCTCCTGCAGCTGGGGAGGATCAGGCAGACGAGGAGGAGGAGGAGGAGAAGGAGGAGGAGGCCGCTGGTCCTTCTCCACCTTCAGGTCGTCTGGGTTGCAGCATCCTGAGAGACTGAAACAGTGAATCAGCTGGTTTCAGTTTCCTCTGATTCGAAGACGTCGATGAGGAGAGCTGAAGAACTTTGGTCAGAACCGGTTCAGCACCTCCTCTGGGCTCCAGGATCTCCACCCTGGAGGACCTCCTCCGACCCAGCACTGCGTTCCTCGGCTTCTTCAGGGAGACCATGAACGTCTCGTGGTTCTCCTCCAGACCGTCGTCAACCAGCTGGATGCTCCACGTCTTCAGGTTCACTCCTGCAGGAGACAGGGAGGAGGTCAGCAGGAGGTCAGCCGGAGACAGGGAGGAGGTCAGCCGGAGGTCAGCTGGAGGACAGTAGGAGACAGGGAGGAGGTCAGCAAGAAGTCAACAGGAGACAGGGAGGATGCCAGCAGGAGGACAGCAGGAGACAGGGAGGAGGTCAGCCGGAGACAGCGAGGAGGTCAGCAGGAGACAGGGAGGAGGTTAGCAGGAGACAGGAAGAAGGTCAGCAGGAGGACAGCAGGAGACAGGGAGGAGGTCAGCCGGAGACAGCGAGGAGGTCAGCAGGAGACAGGGAGGAGGTTAGCAGGAGACAGGAAGAAGGTCAACAGGAGGACAGCAGGAGACAGGGAGGAGGTCAGCAGGAGACAGGAAGGAGGTCAGCAGGAGGACAGCAGGAGACAGGGAGGAGGTCAGCAGGAGACAGGAAGGAGGTCAGCAGGAGGTCAGCAGGAGACAGGAAGGAGGTAGCGAAAAAATTTCCCCTCGGGCATTAATAAAGTAACTACCTAACCTAACCTAACATCAATGAACTCAAGCTGAATTAATGATTTTCTTTTTCACACAATATTTGCTTCATAGTGCTCCGTTTAAACAACGTGAAATAATTAAACAGCTTCAGTGTGTTCAAATCAGGCTTTCACTTTATTGAGTGTTTAACATGAGAAGAGTTACAGCAACTGAACAACTTCTATCTGTTGTTTTATCCCAACTTTCCCAGAATAAATGCACCCTCATGTTTAACATTTTCTAGATAAATCCATCACAATATTCATTATATTTTAAACATAAACCAGTTACACATTAATGAGCCGATAAAGATGGTAAAGGAAATATTTCTGTCAGCGACGTGTGTTTACAGACAGTTTATCTTAAAGCATTTCGAGAAGTTTAAACCCTGATCTGCCTCATCAACGTTATACAACAATCAAATCATCCAACACATACGTGTACGAGTATAAACAGAACCAGCTGATGCTGTCCCAGTTTGATCAGATCAGACGAGCGGATTAAAGAGCGCGAGATGAGACCAGTGGAGATGAAGTTGGGTTGTGAAGCGTTAAGAAGCATTTAATAATAAAGAAAGTCATTCAAAGGCCTCGTTCATGAACAACTGCTGACTAACGTTCACGCCATGATAGTCAGTCTGGTCTTATTCTACCGGGCACAAGGTCACGTAGTTACCAGGCTTTGCAAGCCAGAAGGCCGGATACAGCGGCTCAGAGAACCGGTTACGGAAAGTGTACAGGTGAGTCAGTGTGTCAGAACACACCTGGTAGAAAGACAGCGTGCCAGCAGGCCAGTTTAGATAAACCCCAACACGTTTCCAGCCAACATAGCAGAGACTGGTCATTTTATTTTCATGCCATGCACTTAAACCAGTGTTGTACCCAGTGCCATCCTCTTTGGGAAAAGACCAGAGACCATGGTACCAGGACAAATCATTATTTCCAAATGCAGAGACCTTACTGTCTTGTTTCCTGTCGATTCCTTTATATGCAACAGCAACACCCAAGTGTTCAACATACAGGTCACTCCGCTCTACCTCCCAGTAATGCTGTCCACTCAGACCCTCTCTGCACAGCACCTGAGGATGTTTGCCAAACCTCGCGGGGTTGTCAGGGTAGCCTTGATCCTCTCCATATGTCACCTTCTTGTTGTCGTCGGACAGAAGGACGTGGTTGTTGGCTGTGTTTGGGTCCAGCGGGGGGCGCTGGCGAGCCGTTTGGCCACGCCCACTCGCAAAACACGTCAGATGTATCGTCTCACCACGCCGGATGTATGTGACACATTTCATGAGGTTTCAAACCTTAAACACCAACTTCCTGTGTCACGGCGAGACATCCAACTTTGCCGCATCGTCACGGCGACGCCCATTGACAAAGTCGAACGAACGTCTCAATATATCATCAACTACATGTTTAGGTTATTGTGACCCGACTTTAGGTTCATGGGATCAACCAGCTCGACGTAGAATGTGAAAGTATGAAAAGTGTCATTTCCAGTGGCCAACAGGGGGCGCTATGACTATGAGAGAATATTCCCCCACAGGGGTCTTCAGGGCGGGGCTGTTATCATACCTGTGATGTTTGGAGAAGGTCGGTCCATGTACATACGATTTAAAGCAACTCCTAGTTTCATGGCGAGACCTCAAAATGGCCGCCTCTCACGGGCACACACATCGATGAAAACGAATTATTTATACAACTTTTAATCCCAAACATGTTTTCTATCCAGAGAACCGAAATTCAAGTCGGTCGGACAAAATCCCTCGGAGGAGTTCGACAAAGTACAACGTGTCAGAATCGCCCAAAATGGCGACTAAATTCAAAATGGTGGACTTCCTGTCCAGTTGACGTAACGGTGCAATGTAACTTTTTTGTGCGTCCACCGGATTTGGTGAATTTAGGTAAATGTGGCCGCCGGGGCATCTCTGTAGGGGGCGCTCTCGAGCCGTTTGGTCACGCCCACTCACGACTCCACTAGAATTAGAAATTTTTCGCCGGGAGACAAATGTGTTTCTACTTTGATGAGTTTTTGAATATGATAAAGCCTCTAAGAAGGAAAATCACTTTACGTAAGAATAATAAGGAAAGAGAAAAATAATTCCTTGGAAAAACAACAGAGCTTCGCACCCTAAAAACTGGACTGGCCTGTCAGACCACGTTCCTTCAGGACAGGCCCGCTCCTGTTTCACCTCATGAATCACAGAGATGAAGTTCAGGTGGTGTCTTTGAGGGAAGCTGAGAGAAGGAGGAGGTGAAAGAGGAAGGCTCGTTTCACACACACACACACACACACACACACACACACACACACACACACACACACACACACACACACACACACACACACTGTGAGGCTTTTTGGAGCCGACCTCTAGTGGTCCTCGGTGGTATTGCAGCTGAAACTTCTGCATCAGAACCAGTTTGTGTAGAAAACAGAAACTGTGTTATGTGTGTTGTTGTGTTGTTTTGTGTGTTATTGTTTGTGTTGTGTGTGTTATGTGTGTTGTTGTGTTCCTCTGATGCTGACCTGATCAGGATGATTGATCCTGTGTGTCCAGTGGTTCCTGTGAGGAAGGTTCATGCTCTGACCATCAGCTGGGCGGTTCCACCGCAGGGGAAGCAGTACCGGTGAGTTCTGGAAGCAGAACCAGAGGACACGGGCCTGAATGTTCTGGTTCTGTTGATGAAGAGCAGGTGAACCAGCTGCTCATCATCATCATCATCATCATCATCAGATCAACCTGTGTTTGTTGTGTGTCAGAGTGAAACCGCTCCACTACATCTCCTGGCTGATCGGACACGAGGGAGCCGGCAGCATCCTGTCGCTGCTGAGACGCAGGTCAGTCATTAACCTGCAGCTGGTCACCTGGTGGTCACGTGATGGTCACCTGGTGGTCCCCTGGTGGTCACCTGGTGGTCACGTGATGGTCACCTGGTGGTCACGTGATGGTCCCCTGGTGGTCACCTGGTGGTCCCCTGGTGGTCACGTGATGGTCACCTGGTGGTCACCTGGTGGTCCCCTGGTGGTCACGTGATGGTCCCCTAGTGGTCCCCTAGTGGTCCCCTGGTGGTCACGTGATGGTCACCTGGTGGTCACCTGGTGGTCACGTGATGGTCACCTGGTGGTCACCTGGTGGTCCCCTGGTGGTCACGTGATGGTCCCCTAGTGGTCCCCTAGTGGTCACCTGGTGGTCACGTGATGGTCCCCTGGTGGTCACCTGGTGGTCCCCTGGTGGTCACGTGATGGTCACCTGGTGGTCACCTGGTGGTCCCCTGGTGGTCACGTGATGGTCCCCTAGTGGTCCCCTAGTGGTCCCCTGGTGGTCACGTGATGGTCACCTGGTGGTCACCTGGTGGTCCCCTGGTGGTCACGTGATGGTCACCTGGTGGTCACCTGGTGGTCACCTGGTGGTCCCCTGGTGGTCACGTGATGGTCACCTGGTGGTCACGTGATGGTCCCCTAGTGGTCCCCTAGTGGTCCCCTGGTGGTCACGTGATGGTCCCCTGGTGGTCCCCTGGTGGTCCCCTGGTGGTCACGTGATGGTCCCCTGGTGGTCCCCTGGTGGTCCCCTGGTGGTCACGTGATGGTCCCCTGGTGGTCCCCTGGTGGTCCCCTAGTGGTCACCTGGTGGTCACGTGGTGGTCACGTGATGGTCCCCTGGTGGTCACCTGGTGGTCCCCTGGTGGTCCCCTAGTGGTCACCTGGTGGTCACGTGGTGGTCATGTGTTCAGGTGCTGGGCTCTGGCTCTGTTCGGAGGAAACAGTGAGACGGGCTTCGACCAGAACACCACCTACTCCATCTTCTCCATCTCCATCACCCTCACTGACCAGGGCTACCAGAACTTCTACCAGGTACACACACACTCACACACACAAACACACACACACACACACACATACACACACTCCCTCTCTCTCTCTCTCTCCCTCTCTCTCTCTCTCTCTCTCACTCACACACTCCGTAATGTTGTGTGATGGTGCAGTGTTTGACCCTCCAGGCCACCGTACTTCCTGTCTGCAGGTTGTCCACCTGGTGTTCCAGTACCTGAAGATGCTGCAGGCCGTCGGCCCCCAGCAGAGGTCAGTTAGCATCAGCTGACCCTCCAACATGGACCTGTAGCTAACGCTAACTATCTTTGCAGCTAATGCTAACGCTAACTATCGCTGTTCTTTCAGGATCTACGAGGAGATTCAGAAGATAGAAGCCAACGAGTTCCACTATCAGGAGCAGGTACCGCAGCACATCACATGTTCATCACATGTTCACGTGTTTACAGACACGTGTTCTGAACCATGATTGGTTGGAGTTGAAGCTCCACCCCCTGCCTCTCCTCCTCAGACGGATCCCATCGAGTTTGTGGAGAACATCTGTGAGAACATGCAGCTGTTCCCCAAAGAGGACTTCCTGACCGGAGACCAGCTGATGTTCGAGTTCGACCCACAGGTAACCAGAACCAGGACCAGGACCAGGATTCTGGACTGGACTCTGATCAGAGGAGGTGTTGAAGTATTGATTAGGTTGGAGTATAAAGGTGATTGATTAGTGAGTGTGTCTCTGTGTGTGTGTGTGTGTGTGTGTGTGTGTGTGTATCTCTGTGTGTGTGTGTGTGTGTGTGTATGTGTATCTCTGTGTGTGTGTGTGTGTGTGTGTGTGTGTGTGTGTGTGTGTATCTCTGTGTGTGTGTGTGTGTGTGTGTGTGTGTGTGTGTATATCTGTGTGTGTGTGTGTATGTGTATCTCTGTGTGTGTGTGTGTGTGTATATCTGTGTGTGTGTGTGTGTGTGTGTATATCTTTGTGTGTGTGTGTATCTCTGTGTGTGTGTGTATGTGTATCTCTGTGTGTGTGTGTGTGTGTATATCTGTGTGTGTGTGTGTGTATATCTTTGTGTGTGTGTGTATCTCTGTGTGTGTGTGTGCGTGTGTGTGTATATATATCTCTGTGTGTCTCTGTGTGTGTGTATGTGTGTGTGTGTGTGTATATATATCTCTGTGTGTCTCTGTGTGTGTGTATGTGTGTGTGTGTGTGTATATATATCTCTGTGTGTCTCTGTGTGTGTGTGTGTGTGTGTATATATATCTCTGTGTGTGTGTATGTGTGTGTGTGTGTGTATATATATCTCTGTGTGTCTCTGTGTGTGTGTGTGTGTATATATCTGTGTGTGTGTGTGTGTGTCCAGGTGATCTCCGCCCCCCTCTCCCTGCTGACCCCCCACAGATCCAACCTGCTCCTTCTGTCTCCGGAGAATGAGGGCGTGTGTACCCTGAGAGAGAGGTGGTTCGGTACCAGCTACAGCAGCGAAGGTACCGCACCAGAACCATCATGTGATCACTGTGTACTGACCCGGTAACGGGCCGGACCCGACTCAGCCAGACCTTCACATGTGGGTGTGTTTGTTTTACCTGCTCAGAGATCCCAGAGGAGTGGAGGCAGCGCTGGGGAGGAGACTTCCAGCTCCACCCTGAACTCCACCTTCCTGCTGAGAACCAGTTCATCGGTCAGTAGGAGGAGTTCAGGTCATATGACACCACACTTGGGACCTGTAAACTACCTGTGAAATATGACATTAGAATACAGGAAGTAAACCCCTAACTTAGGTGAATCAGGTAAATCAGGTGAATCAGGTAAATCAGGTGACACAGGTGAATCAGGTAAATCAGGTGACACAGGTGAATCAGGTAAATCAGGTGACACAGGTGAATCAGGTAAATCAGGTGACACAGGTGAATCAGGTAAATCAGGTAAATCAGGTGACACAGGTGAATCAGGTAAATCAGGTGACACAGGTGAATCGGGTGAATCAGGTGAATCAGGTGAATCAGGTGACACAGGTGAATCAGGTAAATCAGGTGACACAGGTGAATCGGGTGAATCAGGTGAATCAGGTAAATCAGGTGACACAGGTGAATCAGGTAAATCAGGTGACACAGGTGAATCAGGTAAATCAGGTGACACAGGTGAATCAGGTAAATCAGGTAAATCAGGTGACACAGGTGAATCGGGTGAATCAGGTGAATCAGGTGAATCAGGTAAATCAAGTGAATCAGGTAAATCAGGTGAATCAGGTAAATCAAGTGAATCAGGTAAATCAGGTGAATCAGGTGACTCAGGTCAGAGGTCACCTTCAGTAAAGTGATTCTTCCTGTTGTTGCCGTAGCGACGGATTTCACCCTGAAGATGTCGGACTGCCCTGACACGGAAGTTCCTGTCCGGATCGCGAGCAGCGAGCGAGGCTGTCTGTGGTACAAGAAGGACAACAAGTTCAAGATCCCTAAAGGTGAGCTCTGATTGGACAACACGTCACACTCAGCAGGGGTCATCATGTCACATGTTTAAACATGGCCGACTGTCCTCCACATGTTTAACAGACTGGTTTAAAGTCCGGTTGTAGAAGTTCTGCTGACTCTGTGTGTGTGTGTGTGTGTGTGTGTGTGTGTGTGTGTGTGTGTGTGCGTTCCAGCCTACATCCGCTTCAACCTGATCTCCCCGATGATCCAGAAGAGCCCAGAGAAGTAAGAGAGCACCGACACCCATCAGGTTCACCTGGACCGGCACCACCACCTAACTGTTTATGTGCAGGGATGTGAAGCAGAGCAGCTGGGGGTCAGAGGTCACAGGTCAGAGGTTGAGGTGGGCTGCATCATTAAACTGAAACGTGTCAGAACACAATATGAAATAATATTTCCAATAGGAATTTTTTTTTTTTTAAGTACCAGTAACAGTTCAGTGGTACTGACCACAGCTGCATGTAGCTTCAAACAGAACCTCCAGAACTCGTGTTGACATGAGGAACATGCAGCTTCTCTTCTTCCTCAGTCTGGTTCTGTTCGACCTCTTCGTCAACATCCTCGCCCACAACCTGGCAGAACCGCCTACGAGGCCGACGTGGCCCAGCTGGAGTACAAACTGGTGGCCGCAGAACACGGACTGGTGGTCCGACTGAAGGGCTTCAACCACAAGCTGCCGGTCAGGACACGCTGGGAAACATTGGGACACGCTGGGACATACTGGGACACACTGGGACACTATGGGACATACGGTGACACATTGGGACACACTGGGACACATTGGGACACACTGGGACATACTGGGACACACTGGGACACATTGGAACACACTGGGACACACTGGGACACATTGGGACATGCTGGGACACGCTGGGACACACTGGGACACACTGGGACACATTGGGACATACTGGGACATGCTGGGACACACTGGGACACACTGGGACACATTGGGACATGCTGGGACACGCTGGGACACACTGGAACACACTGGGACACACTGGGACACATTGGGACATGCTGGGACACGCTGGGACACACTGGGACACACTGGGACACATTGGGACATACTGGGACACACTGGGACACATTGGAACACACTGGGACACACTGGGACACATTGGGACATGCTGGGACACACTGGGACACATTGGAACACACTGGGACACACTGGGACACATTGGGACATGCTGGGACACGCTGGCACATACTGGGACAGAGACAGACAGATCAATAACTGATACGTCTACCTAGTATTGATCCGTATTGATTCAGTATTGATGAGTATTGATCAGTATTAATGAGTATTGATCCAGTATTGATCAGTTTTGATCAGTATTGATCCAGTATTGATCCAGTATTGATCCAGTACTGATCAGTATTGATCCAGTATTGATCCAGTATTGATCAGTATTGATCAGTTTTGATCAGTATTGATCCAGTATTGATCCAGTATTAATCATTATTGATCCAGTATTGATCAGTATTGATCCAGTATTGATCATTATTGATCCAGTATTGATCCAGTATTGATGAGTATTGATCCAGTATTGATCAGTATTGATCCAGTATTGATGAGTATTGATCCAGTATTGATCCAGTATTGATCATTATTGATCCAGTATTGATCAGTATTGATCCAGTATTGATGAGTATTGATCCAGTATTGATCATTATTGATCCAGTATTGATCCAGTATTGATGAGTATTGATCCAGTATTGATCAGTTTTGATCAGTATTGATCCAGTATTGATGAGTATTGATCCAGTATTGATCAGTATTGATCCAGTATTGATGAGTATTGATCCAGTATTGATCATTATTGATCCAGTATTGATCAGTATTGATCCAGTATTGATGAGTATTGATCCAGTATTGATCAGTATTGATCCAGTATTGATCCAGTATTGATGAGTGATTCTACCTCCTTCCAGCTGCTGCTGAGGCTCATCGTGGATCAGCTTGCAGACTTCAGCGCTGATCCGGGGGTCTTCAACATGTTCTCAGAGCAGCTGAAGAAAACCTACTTCAACATCCTCATCAAGCCGGACCGGCTGGGCAAGTACGGAGGACACACACCGAGTGATACACACTCAGAGATCAGTGTGTACTTGTACTGTGTTCAGAGATCAGTGTGTACTTGTACTGTGTTCAGAGACGTGCGGCTGCTGATCCTGGAACACTGCCGCTGGTCCGTCATCCAGAAACATCAGGCCGTCACTAAAGGACTCACCGTCCTCGACCTCATGACCTTCGTCACCGAGCTGAAGGCGGAGCTTTACACTGAGGGGCTGGTGCAGGGGAACTTCACCAGCACGGTTAGACACACACACACACACACACACACACACACACACACACACACACACACACACACACACACACACACACACACACACACACAGAGAGAGACACACACACACAGAGAGAGAGACACACACACACACACACACACACACACACACACACACACAGAGAGACACACACACACACACACACACACACACACACACACACACACACACACACAGAGAGAGCGACTCAGAACACATTGTGTTTGCTCTGAATGAGTGATGTCAGTCTATCTCATTAATACAAAAAACATCCCATAATAATCAGGGTACAGCTGGTTTTCAGGAGATGATGAGGAAAGGTTCCACCTAAAAGCTTCAGTAGAATAAAGGTTACCGTGGTTACCATCGGAACCGTGGAACAGTGATGTTGATATTGATTGATCATCCATCTGTTTCCTCCACCAGGAGTCCAGACAGTTCCTGAACTACTTCACTGAGTGAGTATCTGTTGCCATGACGACACATCATCTGATCGGACAAACACCGATTCATGAGTCCAGTTCAGACCAGTGTCTCTGTGTGTGATTGTGTGTGTCTCTGTGTGTGTGATTGTGTGTGTGTCTCTGTGTGTGTGTGTGTGTGTGTGTGTGTGTGTGTGTGTGTGTGTGTGTGTGTGTGTGTGTGTGTGTGCAGGAAGCTGCAGTTCCAGCCTCTGCCAGCAGAGGCCCCCGTGTTGTTCCGGGTTGTGGAGCTTCCTCAGAAACATCATCTCTGTAAAATCAAATCTCTGAACAAAGGAGACGCCAACTCTGAGGTCACCGTCTACTACCAGGTAGCGATCAGAGTGACGGACTGCCAACTCAGCTCTTCTCTGCCGCGTGATGTGGCGTGTAAACACTGACACGTGTTTCCTGTCCTGTGTTGCAGTCGGGGCTGAAACAGCTGAGAGAACACGCCCTGATGGAGCTGATGGTGGTGAGTGTCACACACACCTGTCCGTCACACTTGTCTGTCATCAAGATCAGTTCACGGTCTCCATGGTAACCCTGACAGGAAACAGGATGTTAGTCAACAAGCAGAGGGACAGTGAGCCTTTAACATGAGCCTGAAGAACACCTGTAACCATGGTAACGGTGTGTGTGTGTGTGTGTGTGTGTGTGTGTCAGATGCACATGGAGGAGCCCTGCTTCGACTTCCTGAGGACGAAGGAGACTCTGGGGTGAGTTTCACTATAAGGAACACACGCTAAGGACACAGCAGAGACACACATGGTGACATCACAGGTGACATCACGGGTGACATCACAGGTGTTAAAACAGGCTGTTCCTTTGCAGGCTGCCTCCCTCTGCTGCAGCCAGCAGGATCTCTTTGACTGACTTTAGTCTGAATGTGATCTCCTGACCTGCAGGTACCAGGTGTACCCGACCTGCAGGAACACCTCGGGGGTGCTGGGATTCTCCGTCACCGTGGAAACACAGGCCACCAAGTTCAGGTGAGTTTACCTGTGGTTTCCGAACGGCGGCCGATCCGCCGAGCCATTAACACGCGTTCCTGCGCTCGCAGCTCGGAGCTGGTGGAGGCGAAGATCGAGGAGTTCCTGCTGAGCTTCGGGGAGCGTCTGGCAGCCCTGAACCAGGAGGCCTTTAGGACCCAGGTGACGGCGCTCATCAAGCTGAAGGAGTGCGAGGACGCTCACCTAGGAGAGGAGGTGGACCGCAACTGGTTTGAGGTCGTCACGCAGCAGTACGTCTTCGACCGGCTCAGCAAGGAGGTGACGCACACGCGTGTTCCTGCACAGATCACACTGATCAATACACAACGTGATCAATACACAACGTGATCAATACACAACGTGATCAATATACAACGTGATCAATATACGTGATCAATACACGTGATCAATATACAACGTGATCAATACACGTGATCAACACACAACGTGATCAATATACAACGTGATCAATATACGTGATCAATACACGTGATCAATATACAACGTGATCAATACACGTGATCAACACACAACGTGATCAATACACGTGATCAATATACGTGATCAATACACGTGATCAACACACAACGTGATCAATATACAACGTGATCAATACACGTGATCAACACACAACGTGATCAATATACAACGTGATCAATATACGTGATCAACACACAACGTGATCAACACACAACGTGATCAATATACAACGTGATCAATACACGTGATCAATACACGTGATCAACACACAACGTGATCAATATACAACGTGATCAATATACGTGATCAACACACAACGTGATCAACACACAACGTGATCAATATACAACGTGATCAATATACGTGATCAATACACAACGTGATCAATACACGTGATCAATATACGTGATCAACACACAACGTGATCAATATACAACGTGATCAATATACGTGATCAACACACAACGTGATCAACACACAACGTGATCAATATACAACGTGATCAATATACGTGATCAATACACAACGTGATCAATATACAACGTGATCAACACACAACGTGATCAACACACAACGTGATCAATACACATGATCAACACAACGTGATCAACACAACGTGATCAACACAACGTGATCAACACACAACATGATCAATACACATGATCTGTAAACAGGTGAACAGCTGGTAAACAGGTGGTAAACAGGTGGTGAACAGCCAGTAAACAGCTGGTGAACAGGTGGTAAACAGGTGGTGAACAGCTGGTAAACAGCTGGTGAACAGGTGGTGAACAGCCAGTAAACAGCCGGTAAACAGGTGGTGAACAGCCAGTAAACAGGTGGTGAACAGCCAGTAAACAGGTGGTGAACAGCCAGTAAACAGCTGGTGAACAGGTGGTAAACAGCCGGTGAACAGCCAGTAAACAGCCGGTAAACAGGTGGTAAACAGGTGGTGAACAGCCGGTAAACAGCCGGTAAACAGGTGGTGAACAGCCAGTAAACAGCTGGTGAACAGGTGGTAAACAGGTGGTGAACAGCCGGTGAACAGCCGGTAAACAGGTGGTGAACAGCCAGTAAACAGCTGGTGAACAGGTGGTAAACAGGTGGTAGACAGGTGAACAGCCAGTAAACAGGTGGTAAACAGGTGGTAAACAGGTGAACAGCCAGTAAACAGGTGGTAAACAGGTGGTGAACAGCCGGTAAACAGGTGGTGAACAGCCGGTGAACAGCCGGTAAACAGGTGGTAAACAGGTGGTGAACAGCCGGTAAACAGCTGGTGAACAGGTGGTAAACAGGTAAACAGGTGAACAGCCAGTAAACAGGTGGTAAACAGGTGAACAGGTGGTAAACAGGTGGTAAACAGGTGGTAAACAGGTGGTAAACAGGTGAACAGCCAGTAAACAGGTGGTAAACAGGTGAACAGGTGGTAAACAGGTGGTAAACAGGTGAACAGCCAGTAAACAGGTGGTAAACAGGTAAACAGGTGGTAAACAGGTGTGTGTGTGTTGCAGATCGAGGCTCTGAAGACGTTCTCTCAGGACGATCTGGTCTTCTGGTTCCTGCAGCACCGAAACAGCAGCAGCAGGAAGCTCAGTGTTCACGTGAGTGTTTCATTGAGGCTCCGCCCCCTCACCATCACCGCCATGTAGAACTTTTTACACTTTTCAAAATAAAAGACAAACACACTGAACTTCCTGTTTCCTGTCAGGTGGTTGGTTTCGGGGTGGAGGAAAACGACCCCCCCGATCAGAGCGCCGCCAGCAGCCCGGAAAGCTCCGCCCCCTCCTCAGCCTACGGTGAAGTGAGCGAGCTGACCTTCCTGCCGACCTCATCGCCGTCACTCCAGGACGCCACAGTCATCACTGACATCAGAGCGTTTACCTCCTCCCTTCCCCTCCACCCCTACCACAAGATCCTCAGCTAGGCCCCACCCACTGCCTCCTGATTGGCTGTCTGGCAGAGACAGTGAAGTAACCACAGCAACATCCAGCACTGAGGAAAACTCCTGTGGTTTCTTCTTCTACTGTGTGAATGTTGCGTTCACTTCCTGTGGGAACAGAAGCTCTGTAAATAAAATGACACAAAACTACAACCACACACACAAAACTACAACCACACACACAAAACTACAATCATACACACAAAACTACAATCACACACACAAAACTACAACCACACACACAAAACTACAATCACACACACAAAACTACAATCACACACACAAAACTACAATCACACACACAAAACTACAATCATACACACAAAACTACAATCACACACACAAAACTACAATCACACACACAAAACTACAATCACACACAGAAAACTACAATCATACACACAAAACTACAATCACACACACAAAACTACAACCACACACACAAAACTACAATCACACACAGAAAACTACAATCACACACACAAAACTACAATCACACACACAAAACTACAATCACACACAGAAAACTACAATCATACACACAGAAAACTACAATCAAACACACAAAACTACAATCACACACACAAAACTACAATCACACACACAAAACTACAGTCACAGAAAATTACAGTCACACAAAAAACTACAATCACACACACAAAACTACAATCACACACACAAAACTACAACCACACACACAAAACTACAATCACACACACAAAACTACAATCACACACACAAAACTACAGTCACAGAAAATTACAGTCACACAAAAAAACTACAATCACACACAAAACTACAGTTACACAAAAAAGTACATTAATGGCCTCCTGATGCTCCGACAGCCTTTTAACATGGAAACACTGTCGGTTCCCGGGGGACGTGAACGCAGCGTGAAGACCTCGGGCTCGTCTGTTACCAAGGAAACATAACGATGATTTTAACGTGTTCGTCCTGTACGAGTCTATTCATGAGGACAGACGTGGAAATAAACATGTGGACTCTGGATGTTCTGCAGTCATGTGATCACTTTAAGAAACGACATACATGTTTCAGTTCAGGAATATTATGTCAGTAAATATCAATAAAAACATTTAAAGAGTTTCTGACGTCTTTATTTTTCACTGTTTTCATTAAAAACAGAATTTAAGATAACAGATATGTTTACTTTCAGCTTCACAGCTGAAGATGCTCGGTTTGACCTGAAGCTTATTAAATAAAGAAAATCCGGGTCACCGGCCGGCCGCCATCTTTGTTTTGGTTCGGAAAGAAGTGAAAAATCATTTTATTTTTATCCGAATTGAAGATTATTTGATGAAGACAGTCGGAAGATGTTTAGAAGATTCTAGAAAAACTTCAAAAACAACATCAATTGTTTTAAAGCGACCTGATTTAACTTGGATAAAACCCAGCGGTTAACAGGAAACAGGAGGAACCAACCGGAGCAGCTGGAAACGGGCAGGAAGAAATAAAACAACTGACCTGTTGGCCTTCAGCAGCGAAACTCAGAAAACTGAACTTCCTGTGATGTCATCAAGACAACAGCTGATAGCAGTTCATCAATCATCACTTCACCTGTTGTTGTTGTTTTTTTCTCCAACTTTATTGAACACAACAAAATGAAAACATCACAAATGATTTAAATGGATTTGAATATTTTAATGTTTGAACAGCAGAATTATTTTGAATATTTGAGGCTTCAGCTTTCTCTGATTTCAGTTTCACACCATCATCATACAGACTTATTAATAATTAGGACCCGAGAACCGAATGGTGCGAAAGCCCTTTTGTTTTTCAAGGAATTCAAATTCTGCTTTTTCTCACTGAGACGCCATTTTGAGCGTCTCGCCATGAAACTACAAGTGACTGTAACTTTTATGTACATATTCCGATCTTCCTCAAACGTTACATCTTTGACAACAGTCCCACCCTGAAGACACCTGTATGGTAATATTCGCTCATGGTCATAGCGCCCCCTGCTGGCAACAGGAAATGACATATTTCATACTTTCACGTGCTTCGTCGAGCTGGTTGATCACATCGACATCAACTCTGGTCAGAATAGCCTTTCAACATTGATGATGATGTATTGAGAAGCTCGTGCTTTTTTGTGAAAGGGCGTCGCCAAGGCGATGCGGCAAAGTTTGATGTTTCGCTTTGACACAGGAAGTTGATGTTTGAGGTCCAGGGATGCTTCAGACTTCACAAGACTTTGCACATGCGTCAGGCGTGGTGAACTCCGCGGCCGCTTCCGACCCGCTGGACCCGATGGGCAGCATGCGAGGGCCCGCATATCTCTAATGCAGTTTTAATTCATAAATATTATACATTCATAAATCATTTTATAGATTAATACATTTTATAGGGGGTTATATAAGACAAAGGAGGGGAAACATCGAATTTTATACGTTAATAAATTGTATTCATTCATTTCATATATTAACAATCTATAAAAAATGACTTTTGATGCCTTCGAATTCTGTGAAGAAAATCACTTTTAATCCTGTTTCCTGCTCAGTTTCCGCTCCACACACACAATGTATACATCAAACTGGAGGGGTTTCTGTCAGCTGCCAGTCCGACTCTCATTGTGATCGGAGTCTCCGTTTTGGCTGAACTCCCTCCGAGTGCTGAGTGCTCCCTCCAGCTCTCCCATAGACTCCCATTATATCTGAGCTCTGAACCTTCTGGTCAGAAACAGGAAGGGAGGGCGTCTCTAACCTGCAACCGTGCCTCAATAATACAAAATAAAACAGTAGGGACGTGAAAATCACTACAGTTCTTCATGACAAGATTCTGATGCTCACGCTGAAAGAATCTTTTCAATAGGACTTGTAGTTTCTGTTTCGTGAGGACTTTCTTGAAGGATGTGCGTCTGCATTTCTGTCTGGGTCATTGCTCCACTGAAGAGTGGGAATCGTCATAGCAACCAGTGACTCCACATCGTTTCCATCATGGCGGTCCTAGCGGGGCCGTTCACGTTTTAGCAGGACACGTCAAACTTCCGCAGCTACGTAGTTTAGCATGCTTTTATAGGACAGTTGAGAGGAGTTGGACTCTTCTCTTTAACAGCAGAAAAATACTGAACAGCTAAAATCACGTCAATGAACTCAAGCTGAATTAATGATTTTCTTTTTCACACAATATTTGCTTCATAGTGCTCCGTTTAAACAACGTGAAATAATTAAACAGCTTCAGTGTGTTCAAATCAGGCTTTCACTTTATTGAGTGTTTAACATGAGAAGAGTTACAGCAACTGAACAACTTCTATCTGTTGTTTTATCCCAACTTTCCCAGAATAAATGCACCCTCATGTTTAACATTTTCTAGATAAATCCATCACAATATTCATTATATTTTAAACATAAACCAGTTACACATTAATGAGCCGATAAAGATGGTAAAGGAAATATTTCTGTCAGCGACGTGTGTTTACAGACAGTTTATCTTAAAGCATTTCGAGAAGTTTAAACCCAGTTCTGCCTCATCAACGTTATACAACAATCAAATCATCCAACACATACGTGTACGAGTATAAACAGAACCAGCTGATGCTGTCCCAGTTTGATCAGATCAGACGAGCGGATTAAAGAGCGCGAGATGAGACCAGTGGAGATGAAGTTGGGTTGTGAAGCGTTAAGAAGCATTTAATAATAAAGAAAGTCATTCAAAGGCCTCGTTCATGAACAACTGCTGACTAACGTTCACGCCATGATAGTCAGTCTGGTCTTATTCTACCGGGCACAAGGTCACGTAGTTACCAGGCTTTGCAAGCCAGAAGGCCGGATACAGCGGCTCAGAGAACCGGTTACGGAAAGTGTACAGGTGAGTCAGTGTGTCAGAACACACCTGGTAGAAAGACAGCGTGCCAGCAGGCCAGTTTAGATAAACCCCAACACGTTTCCAGCCAACATAGCAGAGACTGGTCATTTTATTTTCATGCCATGCACTTAAACCAGTGTTGTACCCAGTGCCATCCTCTTTGGGAAAAGACCAGAGACCATGGTACCAGGACAAATCATTATTTCCAAATGCAGAGACCTTACTGTCTTGTTTCCTGTCGATTCCTTTATATGCAACAGCAACACCCAAGTGTTCAACATACAGGTCACTCCGCTCTACCTCCCAGTAATGCTGTCCACTCAGACTCTCTCTGCACAGCACCTGAGGATGTTTGCCAAACCTCGCGGGGTTGTCAGGGTAGCCTTGATCCTCTCCATATGTCACCTTCTTGTTGTCGTCGGACAGAAGGAGGTGGTTGTTGGCTGTGTTTGGGTCCAGGCTCAGGTTACAGAAATCTGATGGAGGCAACAACACACAAATCTTTAACTACATCTCCAGCGCAGATCACAGCATCCTGAGCTTATAATAATATATAATAACAAGTATTCAGAGTCGTATCTTCATCAGATGTTAACATGACCGCTGGTACGTGAACATTAGTGATGTCACTGTGGAAACCTGAAACTGGAGCAGAGAAACAGCAGATTCTTCGGTGTTGGATGATGAAGCTCCGCCCCTCTTGAAACATGATGTCATCAGAACAACTCACCCAACTTGTCGCTTCATTGCCGTAGACTTTCTGAACATTTCAAGGGTCTCTGTTGACCGTTTACACAGTTTGACACAAAACCTGATGTTCCTCTGCTCCAGTTTCAGGTTTCCACGGTGACGTCACAAAGGCAATGGAGAGTTGCTTGAACAAGTGGCTTGAAGTGCTTGAAGTCGGACTTACACCAGAGGAGGTCTGTTCTGTCGGTCACCTTCTCCACATCAGTGATGTCGGGCTTTGAGAAGTCGTCCGAGACCAGGACGCCGTCCTTGTAGTGGTAGATAGTCGCTCCGGGGTGTTTGGAATTAGCGATGGCTGCTGTGAGGAAACGGAAGCGGCTGTTGCTCTTCAGGGTTTTAACAACATCACAGAAAGCTCTGGCTTTTTCTCTCACTGCAGTCGACACTTCATCTGACCAGTACCACTTTGCAGGGTCGTGACCTGCAGCTGTGAATAATGGTTGATCCAAGTTAAAGTGGTCCATGTAGGCTGCCAACTGGTCGAGGAAGGAATCGGTGTTTTCCACAGAGGTGAAAACGAAGACCAGAGTGTGCTGGACACCCGCAGCGAGAACCTGTCGATCCAAGTCTGACTGATTTGGAACAATCTTTGTTTCTTCCATCGCCTCCACACACGACTTCATGATGTTGATTTCTCTCTCTTTGTCTTCCAGCCACTTGGTTAAGTTGTAATGACTGAACGGTGAGTGTTCTCCGTCTTCAAAGAGCTTTTTCAGTGAGCTTTCATCTTCCTTCCCTGCTCGGATGAGGGGAATTTTTTCTGCCATGGTTGCCTTTAGCACAGATATGTAATAACCGCACAGCTTCTGGAAACTGCTCATCATTTCGTGCATTTGAGGAAACTCTTTCACCACGTTTTCTTCCAGAGAATCATTGCATCTCATCACCAGTTGGTTTAAGTCATCTAACACGTTCTCGACTTTTCTAACCAGGCCAACAGTGATCCCAGTCACCTGAGGAGCTTCTGCAGCAGAAAGCTTCAGCTGAGTGGGATTGAAATCTAAATCTTTCAGAGGCATCAGCCAGACCTTCAGGGGAACGGAGTTCTCGCCTTTCGCTCCGATCAGCTTTGGAAGCTGCACATAGACCTCCACCGCATCTGCGAAGGTCGCCGGGTTTTTCTCAAGAAGGAAGTCGCCGTAGAATTTGCAGGAGAATGTTTCACAGAGTTTTTTCTCTTCATCAGTCAGCTTCAGCTCAGCGCTGCCCTCAATATTCACTGTAGGAATCTTCTTTATCACCGCCTCCATTTTGCCATGGATGTCCTGGACGTGGCTCGCATCCACCTTCTCACTGTCAAACACAAAGAAAGCATTTGCCCCATAGAGGATGCCTGTGACCACGTGTGTTGCCAAACCCTTCTCCAGAGCTGCTGTCGGTTGCATCGTCATGGTTCCCTGATTGGTCATCAGCTGTTGGAAGTGGGTGGTTGCTTTGTACTGAAGGGTCACTCTGCTCTGACTGTGGAATTTCTTCTGATTATCCAGATACTTGGCAGATCCTCCGGCTTGAATCAGACCACTACAGAAACTGACCTTCAGAGAGGCGCTGACGTCCAGCAGGAAAGATTTTTCTTCTGTGGAGTCATGTGAACTGATCTGAAACGTACTGCTGGGCTGAGAGCTCTTAACTGTGTTCTCCTGCACAGTCTTCTCATCCCAAAGAGTGACACCTGCAGAAAATACAGAGCATCAAGACAGAATGTAATGTTTGGAGAATGGAAAACATTGCAGTCAGGCAAAATAACCTGATCCCCTCTGTTAACATGGTGGTGGTGGTAGTATCATGGTTGTCTAACATGGTGGTGGTAGTATCATGGTTATCTAACATGGTGGTGGTAGTATCATGGTTATCTAACATGGTGGTGATAGTATCATGGTTATCTAACATGGATGAGCCTGACTTGTACATGACTTCCTGTGTTGTAACCAGAGCTTACAAGTTTTTTTTTAAAAGTTTTTAAGTTTCTTAAGTTTTTTAAGTTTTTAAGTTTCCTTTTGGCATCAACCAATCAAATCATAGCATGTCATCGACATCATTGAATACCGGAAGATAAACATTAGACTTTTTGTGTTGCTATTACAATTAGCAACATTAGTAAGTTCCTTTTAGAAAAGAGTTTTTCGAAACTTCCATTAGAACAGCAACTTAAATTAAATCTGATGGTTGTTCAACACCAAAACTAGAGCTGCGCTCAGAGAGGAAAAAACGGATTCGGACTTTCAGCGTGGAAAATGATGCTGGCACCGACTGGCTAGCTGGGAGCATTAAACCTCGTGGCCTATTTTGCTGGTCGTGCCATCTTATTGACAACAATTCCTGCTCCCTGTGGACAGCTACAGGATTCACGACTTGGCCAACATGTCACAGGTCCTGAGGATCTGGACTCGGCTTCAACACTAAGAAGGACGAGGAAGAGGTCCAAACCAACCAAGACCTTCTGATGAGGCTCTCGGACCTTCATACCAGCTGCTCATCTGGCTACTTGACTACACTGTTGAAGTAGTTATTTATATATTCTCCCTTTGCGTCCTCAAACACTTGACCCATGTGTCCTCGCTGGTTTCTACTTCTGCTGACAACCATGATGGTGCTTCAGTGAAATCTGATCCAGTTCTTGTGATGAACTGAACCCGTGTCAAACTCTTCATGGAAATCACGCGTGTTGGTGACACATGTTCCTGTGGTGGGAGTTGCATCTTACCTGGGATCAGTTCATCTCTGCGAGCGTCATACAGCATCCCTAAGGTGAAAGGTCGCCCCAGGGCAGCCACCGACTTGATCTGTGAGTCCATTTCTCCAACCTGAGGAGAAACAAGGTGAAGCAGCTCCTTCAGGATCGGATCAGGCAGCTTTAAAAACACCTGCATCACTTTCACACATCTCACCTGGTGAAGGTGTTGATCAGCAGAGTCTTCTTCACTTTCAACTAGAGCTTCCAGTCTGTTGCCGTGAAACGCTACATGCCAGCTTATATCCTGTTCAGTGCCTCGTCTGACTCCACCCCCTGACACGTAGCTGTAATGCATCATCACTTTTCCCTGGAAGGGGACTTTGTGCTTTTCCAGATAAGTTGGATAATCACTGACAACAATTATTTCTGCCAACATTCATAACTTACAAACATTTCCATGGTGAGATATATTCCGTTTCCCTCCATGTCTGTCCACACCCTTGTGATTTGTGAACCAGAAGCTGGAACAGCTGCAGTTCTCCTGGTACCTGCAGCCTTAAACACCTGCTGTCAAACGGGCCTCTACAGTACTGAAGAAAGGCTCTTATACCTTGGAAACATAATAATAATTATACCTTGGAAACATAATTAGGGCCCGAGCACCGAGCATCGGTGCGAAAGCCCTATTGTATTTCGTAAAAATGTTCTTGGTAGTTGTTCGTCGTTCTTCTTCTCCTTACGTAAAGTGATTTTCCTTTTTGGAGGCTTTATCATATTCAAAAACTCATGAAAGTGGAAACACATTTGTCTCCCGGCAAAACATTTCGTATTCTAGTGGAGTCGCGAATGGGCGTGGCCAAATGGTAAATGTGGTCGCCGGGGCATCTCTGTAGGGGGCGCTCTCGAGCCGTTTGGTCACGCCCACTCACGACTCCACTAGAATTAGAAATTTTTCGCCGGGAGACAAATGTGTTTCTACTTTGATGAGTTTTTGAATATGATAAAGACTCTAAGAAGGAAAATCACTTAAAAGTTGTCTAAATAATTCGTTTTCATTGATGTGTGTGCCCGTGAAAGGCGGCCATTTGGAGGTCTCGCCATGAAACTACGGGTTGCTTTAAATCGTATGTACATGGACCGACCTTCTCCAAACATCACAGGTATGATAACAGCCCCGCCCTGAAGACCCTGTGGGGTAATATTCACTCATAGTGATAGCGCCCCCTGTTGGCCACTGGAAATGACACTTTTCATACTTTCACATTCTACGTCGAGCTGGTTGATCCCATGAACCTAAAGTCGGGTCACAATAACCTAAACATGTAGTTGATGATATATTGAGACATTCGTTCGACTTTGTCAATGGGCGTCGCCGTGACGATGCGGCAAAGTTGGATGTCTCGCCGTGACGCAGGAAGTTGATGTTTAAGGTCAACGGATGGTTGACACCTCACGAAATGAGTGACATGCTTCCGGCGTGGTGAGACGATACATCTGATGTGTTTTGCGAGTCGGCGTGGCCAAACGGCTCGCCAGCGCCCCCTGCTGGACACAGGAAACGAGACAAAAATAGCAAATTTAAGTGGGTATACGCAGTCCCTCGCGCGCGACATGTCGGGGAGACGGCTTCGGGGAGGCGGCGCGCCGGAGTGCGAGGGCCCGTACATCACTGCTCGCAGTTTTAATTACGAAATACAATACGGCTTTCGCACCAATGCTCGGGCCCTAATTATACCTACGTATTTTATATACAGAGTGTATGTGTGTATGTATGTGTGTGTGTGTGTGTGTGTCTGTGTGTGTGTGTGTGTATGTGTGCGTGTCTGTGTGTGTGTGTGTCTGTGTGTGTCTGTGGGTGTGTGTGTCTGTGTGTGTCTGTCTGTCTGCGTGTGTGTGTGTGTGTGTGTATGTGTGTGTGTGTGTGTGTCTGTGTGTGTGTGTGTGTCTGTGTGTGTCTGTCTGTCTGTGTGTGTGTGTGTCTGTGTGTGTGTGTGTGTGTGTGTGTGTGTGTGTGTGTCTGTGTGTGTCTGTGTGTGTGTGTGTGTGTCTGTGTGTGTGTGTGTGTGTGTGTGTGTGTCTGTGTGTGTCTGTGTGTGTGTGTGTGTGTGTGTCTGTGTGTGTGTGTGTCTGTGTGTGTCTGTGTGTGTGTCTGTGTGTGTGTGTGTGTGTGTGTGTGTGTGTGTGTGTGTGTGTGTGTGTGTGTGTGTGTGTGTGTGTACCTTGCGCTGCTGTCTCAGTTCTGAATGATCCATGTGAGGAGCATCTCCGACCCGAAGCTCCTGCGGGAGGCGACTCTGAGAATCACCAGGCTGCAGCTCCTCCAGCCGGAGAGGAGTCAGACTGTGGAACTGATGGAGGAGGAGGAGGAAGAGGAGGAGGAAGAGGAGGAGGAGGAAGAGGAGGAGAAGGAGAAGGAGAAGGAGGAGGAAGAGGAGGAGGAGGAGGAGGAGGAGGAGGAGGAGGAGGAAGAAGAGGAGGAGTCATTACCTCAGCGTGTTCAGTGGGTCTCTGATGAACTGAATCTTACCGTCCAGATGTTCTGCTCAGACGTTCTCTCTGCCGACAGAAGAACCTGAACAGACACAAGTTGACAGACAGAAACACAGACGGAGAACATCAGAACATCAGAGAACATCAGAGAACATTAGATCAGAGATCATTAGAACATCAGAGAACATTAGATCAGAGAACATCAGAACATCAGAGAACATTAGAACATCAGAACATCAGAGAACATTAGAACATCAGAGAACATTAGAACATCAGAGAACATCAGAACATCAGAGAACATTAGAACATCAGAGAACATTAGAACATCAGAGAACATTAGAACATCAGAACATCAGAGAACATTAGAACATCAGAGAACATCAGAGAACATTAGAACATCAGAGAACATTAGAACATCAGAGAACATTAGAACATCAGAACATCAGAGAACATTAGAACATCAGAGAACATCAGAGAACATCAGAACATCAGAGAACATTAGGGTTCTCCAAGTTCGGTCCTTTAATCAGTGAGAAACACTCACCTTCAATCCTCCATGTTTGAGCCTTCCACTGCTGCCAGCACCAGCCCTGTGGGCGTGGCCGTAGCTGGGGGCGTGGCCGTAGCTGGGGGCGGTCTGGTCCCGTGCCCTCCCCCCCCACATCGTCCTGGTAGGGCCGGCGGTTCGGGACGTCTCCTCGGGAAGGGTCGGGCTGGTTCTCCCACAGCAGCTCCGCCTCGATGTCGGTGACGAGGTCCTCCTCCTCCTCCTGCAGCTGGGGAGGATCAGGCAGACGAGGAGGAGGAGGAGGAGAAGGAGGAGGAGGCCGCTGGTCCTTCTCCACCTTCAGGTCGTCTGGGTTGCAGCATCCTGAGAGACTGAAACAGTGAATCAGCTGGTTTCAGTTTCCTCTGATTCGAAGACGTCGATGAGGAGAGCTGAAGAACTTTGGTCAGAACCGGTTCAGCACCTCCTCTGGGCTCCAGGATCTCCACCCTGGAGGACCTCCTCCGACCCAGCACTGCGTTCCTCGGCTTCTTCAGGGAGACCATGAACGTCTCGTGGTTCTCCTCCAGACCGTCGTCAACCAGCTGGATGCTCCACGTCTTCAGGTTCACTCCTGCAGGAGACAGGGAGGAGGTCAGCAGGAGGTCAGCCGGAGACAGGGAGGAGGTCAGCCGGAGGTCAGCTGGAGGACAGTAGGAGACAGGGAGGAGGTCAGCAAGAAGTCAACAGGAGACAGGGAGGATGCCAGCAGGAGGACAGCAGGAGACAGGGAGGAGGTCAGCCGGAGACAGCGAGGAGGTCAGCAGGAGACAGGGAGGAGGTTAGCAGGAGACAGGAAGAAGGTCAGCAGGAGGACAGCAGGAGACAGGGAGGAGGTCAGCAGGAGACAGGAAGGAGGTCAGCAGGAGGACAGCAGGAGACAGGGAGGAGGTCAGCAGGAGACAGGAAGGAGGTCAGCAGGAGGTCAGCAGGAGACAGGAAGGAGGTAGCGAAAAAATTTCCCCTCGGGCATTAATAAAGTAACTACCTAACCTAACCTAACATCAATGAACTCAAGCTGAATTAATGATTTTCTTTTTCACACAATATTTGCTTCATAGTGCTCCGTTTAAACAACGTGAAATAATTAAACAGCTTCAGTGTGTTCAAATCAGGCTTTCACTTTATTGAGTGTTTAACATGAGAAGAGTTACAGCAACTGAACAACTTCTATCTGTTGTTTTATCCCAACTTTCCCAGAATAAATGCACCCTCATGTTTAACATTTTCTAGATAAATCCATCACAATATTCATTATATTTTAAACATAAACCAGTTACACATTAATGAGCCGATAAAGATGGTAAAGGAAATATTTCTGTCAGCGACGTGTGTTTACAGACAGTTTATCTTAAAGCATTTCGAGAAGTTTAAACCCTGATCTGCCTCATCAACGTTATACAACAATCAAATCATCCAACACATACGTGTACGAGTATAAACAGAACCAGCTGATGCTGTCCCAGTTTGATCAGATCAGACGAGCGGATTAAAGAGCGCGAGATGAGACCAGTGGAGATGAAGTTGGGTTGTGAAGCGTTAAGAAGCATTTAATAATAAAGAAAGTCATTCAAAGGCCTCGTTCATGAACAACTGCTGACTAACGTTCACGCCATGATAGTCAGTCTGGTCTTATTCTACCGGGCACAAGGTCACGTAGTTACCAGGCTTTGCAAGCCAGAAGGCCGGATACAGCGGCTCAGAGAACCGGTTACGGAAAGTGTACAGGTGAGTCAGTGTGTCAGAACACACCTGGTAGAAAGACAGCGTGCCAGCAGGCCAGTTTAGATAAACCCCAACACGTTTCCAGCCAACATAGCAGAGACTGGTCATTTTATTTTCATGCCATGCACTTAAACCAGTGTTGTACCCAGTGCCATCCTCTTTGGGAAAAGACCAGAGACCATGGTACCAGGACAAATCATTATTTCCAAATGCAGAGACCTTACTGTCTTGTTTCCTGTCGATTCCTTTATATGCAACAGCAACACCCAAGTGTTCAACATACAGGTCACTCCGCTCTACCTCCCAGTAATGCTGTCCACTCAGACCCTCTCTGCACAGCACCTGAGGATGTTTGCCAAACCTCGCGGGGTTGTCAGGGTAGCCTTGATCCTCTCCATATGTCACCTTCTTGTTGTCGTCGGACAGAAGGACGTGGTTGTTGGCTGTGTTTGGGTCCAGCGGGGGGCGCTGGCGAGCCGTTTGGCCACGCCCACTCGCAAAACACGTCAGATGTATCGTCTCACCACGCCGGATGTATGTGACACATTTCATGAGGTTTCAAACCTTAAACACCAACTTCCTGTGTCACGGCGAGACATCCAACTTTGCCGCATCGTCACGGCGACGCCCATTGACAAAGTCGAACGAACGTCTCAATATATCATCAACTACATGTTTAGGTTGTTGTGACCCGACTTTACGTTCATGGGATCAACCAGCTCGATGTAGAATGTGAAAGTATGAAAAGTGTCATTTCCAGTGGCCAACAGGGGGCGCTATGACTATGAGAGAATATTCCCCCACAGGGGTCTTCAGGGCGGGGCTGTTATCATACCTGTGATGTTTGGAGAAGGTCGGTCCATGTACATACGATTTAAAGCAACTCCTAGTTTCATGGCGAGACCTCAAAATGGCCGCCTCTCACGGGCACACACATCGATGAAAACGAATTATTTATACAACTTTTAATCCCAAACATGTTTTCTATCCAGAGAACCGAAATTCAAGTCGGTCGGACAAAATCCCTCGGAGGAGTTCGACAAAGTACAACGTGTCAGAATTGCCCAAAATGGCGACTAAATTCAAAATGGTGGACTTCCTGTCCAGTTGACGTAACGGTGCAATGTAACTTTTTTGTGTGTCCACCGGATTTGGTGAATTTAGGTAAATGTGGCCGCCGGGGCATCTCTGTAGGGGGCGCTCTCGAGCCGTTTGGTCACGCCCACTCACGACTCCACTAGAATTAGAAATTTTTCGCCGGGAGACAAATGTGTTTCTACTTTGATGAGTTTTTGAATATGATAAAGCCTCTAAGAAGGAAAATCACTTTACGTAAGAATAATAAGGAAAGAGAAAAATAATTCCTTGGAAAAACAACAGAGCTTCGCACCCTAAAAACTGGACTGGCCTGTCAGACCACGTTCCTTCAGGACAGGCCCGCTCCTGTTTCACCTCATGAATCACAGAGATGAAGTTCAGGTGGTGTCTTTGAGGGAAGCTGAGAGAAGGAGGAGGTGAAAGAGGAAGGCTCGTTTCACACACACACACACACACACACACACACACACACACACACACACATACACACAGACACACACACAGACACACACACACACACACACACAGACACAGAAAGACACACACACACACACACACACACACTCACACATGTTACGTCTGCAGCTTGTCCAAGGCTCTGACCTCTGACCTCTGACCTCTGTTTCAGACGGGGAGGTCGGTCAGCAGCTCGTGTGCTGACGGTTGGACTCATTACAGGAAACGCTGCTACACGGTGAGCTCGTCTGTGGCCAGCTGGGCCAGCGCCGAGCGGACCTGCTCTCTGCTGTGAGTACCCGGGTCCAGACAGTGTTCTGATGGTGTTCTGGTCCAGATGGTGTTCTGGTCCGGGTCCAGACAGGTTCTGGTCCAGACGGGTTCTGGTCCAGACGGTGTTCTGACATCGGTTCTCTGAACCTCCACAGGTTAAACAGCAGCCTGATCAGCGTTCGCTCCAGAAGAGACGTCAGCTGGTTCTGGCGGTTGGCCGGGAAGCAGCCCTTCTGGATCGGTGCGTTTCCTTTGGTTCTGATCCGTCCACTTCCCTCTGCTCCAATTAAAGGTTCTCATCAGAATCGATCTGCTGGTTTAATGGACCTGTCCTCGGTGTCCCTCAGGTCCGTCCGGAGGTCCTGGTCTCTGGACGTGGGCCGCCGGTCCCTCGTCGGACTCCGAGCGGCCCGACGGCGGTTCTGACTGCGTCCTGGTCGAAGGTCCCAGAAGGATCTCCAGCAGCTGCTCGGCCAAAACTCAACACGCCTTCATCTGTTCATCGCCGGCTCGCGCTCGCTGAGCTGCTCGCCGTCGTCACGGCGACGCTCGTCATGTTTACTGTCACGCTGCTCTGAACATTAAAACTCAATAAACTGAAGGAAGGAAATCTGGACTTTCTGTTTTCTACACAAACTGGTTCTGATGCAGAAGTTTCAGCTGCAATACCACCGAGGACCACTAGAGGTCGGCTCCAAAAAGCCTCACAGTGTGTGTGTCTGTGTGTGTGTGTGTGTGTGTGTCTGTCTGTGTCTGTGTGTGTGTGTCTGTGTGTGTATGTGTCTGTGTGTGTGTGTATGTGTGTGTGTCTGTGTGTGTGTGTCTGTCTGTGTCTGTGTGTGTGTGTGTGTGTGTGTCTGTCTGTGTCTGTGTGTGTGTGTCTGTGTGTGTATGTGTCTGTGTGTGTGTGTGTATGTGTGTGTGTCTGTGTGTGTCTGTGTGTGTGTGTGTGTGTGTCTGTGTGTGTGTCTGTGTGTGTGTCTGTGTGTGTGTGTATGTGTATGTGTGTGTGTCTGTGTGTGTGTCTGTCTGTGTGTGTGTGTGTGTGTGTGTGTGTGTGTGTGTGTGTGTGTGTGTGTGTGTGTGTGTGTGTGTGTACCTTGCGCTGCTGTCTCAGTTCTGAATGATCCATGTGAGGAGCATCTCCGACCCGAAGCTCCTGCGGGAGGCGACTCTGAGAATCACCAGGCTGCAGCTCCTCCAGCCGGAGAGGAGTCAGACTGTGGAACTGATGGAGGAGGAGGAGGAAGAGGAGGAGGAAGAGGAGGAGGAGGAAGAGGAGGAGAAGGAGAAGGAGAAGGAGGAGGAAGAGGAGGAGGAGGAGGAGGAGGAGGAGGAGGAGGAGGAAGAAGAGGAGGAGTCATTACCTCAGCGTGTTCAGTGGGTCTCTGATGAACTGAATCTTACCGTCCAGACGTTCTGCTCAGACGTTCTCTCTGCCGACAGAAGAACCTGAACAGACACAAGTTGACAGACAGAAACACAGACGGAGAACATCAGAACATCAGAGAACATCAGAGAACATTAGATCAGAGATCATTAGAACATCAGAGAACATTAGATCAGAGAACATCAGAACATCAGAGAACATTAGAACATCAGAACATCAGAGAACATTAGAACATCAGAGAACATTAGAACATCAGAGAACATCAGAACATCAGAGAACATTAGAACATCAGAGAACATTAGAACATCAGAGAACATTAGAACATCAGAACATCAGAGAACATTAGAACATCAGAGAACATCAGAGAACATCAGAACATCAGAGAACATTAGGGTTCTCCAAGTTCGGTCCTTTAATCAGTGAGAAACACTCACCTTCAATCCTCCATGTTTGAGCCTTCCACTGCTGCCAGCACCAGCCCTGTGGGCGTGGCCGTAGCTGGGGGCGTGGCCGTAGCTGGGGGCGGTCTGGTCCCGTGCCCTCCCCCCCCCACATCGTCCTGGTAGGGCCGGCGGTTCGGGACGTCTCCTCGGGAAGGGTCGGGCTGGTTCTCCCACAGCAGCTCCGCCTCGATGTCGGTGACGAGGTCCTCCTCCTCCTCCTGCAGCTGGGGAGGATCAGGCAGACGAGGAGGAGGAGGAGGAGAAGGAGGAGGAGGCCGCTGGTCCTTCTCCACCTTCAGGTCGTCTGGGTTGCAGCATCCTGAGAGACTGAAACAGTGAATCAGCTGGTTTCAGTTTCCTCTGATTCGAAGACGTCGATGAGGAGAGCTGAAGAACTTTGGTCAGAACCGGTTCAGCACCTCCTCTGGGCTCCAGGATCTCCACCCTGGAGGACCTCCTCCGACCCAGCACTGCGTTCCTCGGCTTCTTCAGGGAGACCATGAACGTCTCGTGGTTCTCCTCCAGACCGTCGTCAACCAGCTGGATGCTCCACGTCTTCAGGTTCACTCCTGCAGGAGACAGGGAGGAGGTCAGCAGGAGGTCAGCCGGAGACAGGGAGGAGGTCAGCCGGAGGTCAGCTGGAGGACAGTAGGAGACAGGGAGGAGGTCAGCAAGAAGTCAACAGGAGACAGGGAGGATGCCAGCAGGAGGACAGCAGGAGACAGGGAGGAGGTCAGCCGGAGACAGCGAGGAGGTCAGCAGGAGACAGGGAGGAGGTTAGCAGGAGACAGGAAGAAGGTCAGCAGGAGGACAGCAGGAGACAGGGAGGAGGTCAGCAGGAGACAGGAAGGAGGTCAGCAGGAGGACAGCAGGAGACAGGGAGGAGGTCAGCAGGAGACAGGAAGGAGGTCAGCAGGAGGTCAGCAGGAGACAGGAAGGAGGTAGCGAAAAAATTTCCCCTCGGGCATTAATAAAGTAACTACCTAACCTAACCTAACATCAATGAACTCAAGCTGAATTAATGATTTTCTTTTTCACACAATATTTGCTTCATAGTGCTCCGTTTAAACAACGTGAAATAATTAAACAGCTTCAGTGTGTTCAAATCAGGCTTTCACTTTATTGAGTGTTTAACATGAGAAGAGTTACAGCAACTGAACAACTTCTATCTGTTGTTTTATCCCAACTTTCCCAGAATAAATGCACCCTCATGTTTAACATTTTCTAGATAAATCCATCACAATATTCATTATATTTTAAACATAAACCAGTTACACATTAATGAGCCGATAAAGATGGTAAAGGAAATATTTCTGTCAGCGACGTGTGTTTACAGACAGTTTATCTTAAAGCATTTCGAGAAGTTTAAACCCTGATCTGCCTCATCAACGTTATACAACAATCAAATCATCCAACACATACGTGTACGAGTATAAACAGAACCAGCTGATGCTGTCCCAGTTTGATCAGATCAGACGAGCGGATTAAAGAGCGCGAGATGAGACCAGTGGAGATGAAGTTGGGTTGTGAAGCGTTAAGAAGCATTTAATAATAAAGAAAGTCATTCAAAGGCCTCGTTCATGAACAACTGCTGACTAACGTTCACGCCATGATAGTCAGTCTGGTCTTATTCTACCGGGCACAAGGTCACGTAGTTACCAGGCTTTGCAAGCCAGAAGGCCGGATACAGCGGCTCAGAGAACCGGTTACGGAAAGTGTACAGGTGAGTCAGTGTGTCAGAACACACCTGGTAGAAAGACAGCGTGCCAGCAGGCCAGTTTAGATAAACCCCAACACGTTTCCAGCCAACATAGCAGAGACTGGTCATTTTATTTTCATGCCATGCACTTAAACCAGTGTTGTACCCAGTGCCATCCTCTTTGGGAAAAGACCAGAGACCATGGTACCAGGACAAATCATTATTTCCAAATGCAGAGACCTTACTGTCTTGTTTCCTGTCGATTCCTTTATATGCAACAGCAACACCCAAGTGTTCAACATACAGGTCACTCCGCTCTACCTCCCAGTAATGCTGTCCACTCAGACCCTCTCTGCACAGCACCTGAGGATGTTTGCCAAACCTCGCGGGGTTGTCAGGGTAGCCTTGATCCTCTCCATATGTCACCTTCTTGTTGTCGTCGGACAGAAGGACGTGGTTGTTGGCTGTGTTTGGGTCCAGCGGGGGGCGCTGGCGAGCCGTTTGGCCACGCCCACTCGCAAAACACGTCAGATGTATCGTCTCACCACGCCGGATGTATGTGACACATTTCATGAGGTTTCAAACCTTAAACACCAACTTCCTGTGTCACGGCGAGACATCCAACTTTGCCGCATCGTCACGGCGACGCCCATTGACAAAGTCGAACGAACGTCTCAATATATCATCAACTACATGTTTAGGTTGTTGTGACCCGACTTTACGTTCATGGGATCAACCAGCTCGACGTAGAATGTGAAAGTATGAAAAGTGTCATTTCCAGTGGCCAACAGGGGGCGCTATGACTATGAGAGAATATTCCCCCACAGGGGTCTTCAGGGCGGGGCTGTTATCATACCTGTGATGTTTGGAGAAGGTCGGTCCATGTACATACGATTTAAAGCAACTCCTAGTTTCATGGCGAGACCTCAAAATGGCCGCCTCTCACGGGCACACACATCGATGAAAACGAATTATTTATACAACTTTTAATCCCAAACATGTTTTCTATCCAGAGAACCGAAATTCAAGTCGGTCGGACAAAATCCCTCGGAGGAGTTCGACAAAGTACAACGTGTCAGAATCGCCCAAAATGGCGACTAAATTCAAAATGGTGGACTTCCTGTCCAGTTGACGTAACGGTGCAATGTAACTTTTTTGTGTGTCCACCGGATTTGGTGAATTTAGGTAAATGTGGCCGCCGGGGCATCTCTGTAGGGGGCGCTCTCGAGCCGTTTGGTCACGCCCACTCACGACTCCACTAGAATTAGAAATTTTTCGCCGGGAGACAAATGTGTTTCTACTTTGATGAGTTTTTGAATATGATAAAGCCTCTAAGAAGGAAAATCACTTTACGTAAGAATAATAAGGAAAGAGAAAAATAATTCCTTGGAAAAACAACAGAGCTTCGCACCCTAAAAACTGGACTGGCCTGTCAGACCACGTTCCTTCAGGACAGGCCCGCTCCTGTTTCACCTCATGAATCACAGAGATGAAGTTCAGGTGGTGTCTTTGAGGGAAGCTGAGAGAAGGAGGAGGTGAAAGAGGAAGGCTCGTTTCACACACACACACACACACACACACACACACACACACACACACACACACACACACACACACACACACTGTGAGGCTTTTTGGAGCCGACCTCTAGTGGTCCTCGGTGGTATTGCAGCTGAAACTTCTGCATCAGAACCAGTTTGTGTAGAAAACAGAAAGTCCAGATTTCCTTCCTTCAGTTTATTGAGTTTTAATGTTCAGAGCAGCGTGACAGTAAACATGACGAGCGTCGCCGTGACGACGGCGAGCAGCTCAGCGAGCGCGAGCCGGCGATGAACAGATGAAGGCGTGTTGAGTTTTGGCCGAGCAGCTGCTGGAGATCCTTCTGGGACCTTCGACCAGGACGCAGTCAGAACCGCCGTCGGGCCGCTCGGAGTCCGACGAGGGACCGGCGGCCCACGTCCAGAGACCAGGACCTCCGGACGGACCTGAGGGACACCGAGGACAGGTCCATTAAACCAGCAGATCGATTCTGATGAGAACCTTTAATTGGAGCAGAGGGAAGTGGACGGATCAGAACCAAAGGAAACGCACCGATCCAGAAGGGCTGCTTCCCGGCCAACCGCCAGAACCAGCTGACGTCTCTTCTGGAGCGAACGCTGATCAGGCTGCTGTTTAACCTGTGGAGGTTCAGAGAACCGATGTCAGAACACCGTCTGGACCAGAACCCGTCTGGACCAGAACCTGTCTGGACCCGGACCAGAACACCATCTGGACCAGAACACCATCAGAACACTGTCTGGACCCGGGTACTCACAGCAGAGAGCAGGTCCGCTCGGCGCTGGCCCAGCTGGCCACAGACGAGCTCACCGTGTAGCAGCGTTTCCTGTAATGAGTCCAACCGTCAGCACACGAGCTGCTGACCGACCTCCCCGTCTGAAACAGAGGTCAGAGGTCAGAGGTCAGAGCCTTGGACAAGCTGCAGACGTAACATGTGTGAGTGTGTGTGTGTGTGTGTGTCTGTCTGTGTCTGTGTGTGTGTGTCTGTGTGTGTGTGTATGTGTCTGTGTGTGTGTGTGTGTGTGTCTGTCTGTGTCTGTGTGTGTGTGTCTGTGTGTGTATGTGTCTGTGTGTGTGTGTATGTGTGTGTGTCTGTGTGTGTCTGTGTGTGTGTGTGTGTGTGTCTGTGTGTGTGTCTGTCTGTGTGTGTGTGTGTGTGTGTGTGTGTGTCTGTCTGTGTCTGTGTGTTTGTGTCTGTGTGTGTATGTGTCTGTGTGTGTGTGTGTCTGTGTGTGTGTGTGTGTGTGTCTGTGTGTGTGTCTGTCTGTGTGTGTGTGTGTGTGTGTGTGTGTGTGTGTGTGTGTGTGTGTGTGTGTGTGTACCTTGCGCTGCTGTCTCAGTTCTGAATGATCCATGTGAGGAGCATCTCCGACCCGAAGCTCCTGCGGGAGGCGACTCTGAGAATCACCAGGCTGCAGCTCCTCCAGCCGGAGAGGAGTCAGACTGTGGAACTGATGGAGGAGGAGGAGGAAGAGGAGGAGGAAGAGGAGGAGGAGGAAGAGGAGGAGAAGGAGAAGGAGGAGGAAGAGGAGGAGGAGGAGGAGGAGGAGGAGGAGGAGGAGGAAGAAGAGGAGGAGTCATTACCTCAGCGTGTTCAGTGGGTCTCTGATGAACTGAATCTTACCGTCCAGACGTTCTGCTCAGACGTTCTCTCTGCCGACAGAAGAACCTGAACAGACACAAGTTGACAGACAGAAACACAGACGGAGAACATCAGAACATCAGAGAACATCAGAGAACATTAGATCAGAGATCATTAGAACATCAGAGAACATTAGATCAGAGAACATCAGAACATCAGAGAACATTAGAACATCAGAACATCAGAGAACATTAGAACATCAGAGAACATTAGAACATCAGAGAACATCAGAACATCAGAGAACATTAGAACATCAGAGAACATTAGAACATCAGAGAACATTAGAACATCAGAACATCAGAGAACATTAGAACATCAGAGAACATCAGAGAACATCAGAACATCAGAGAACATTAGGGTTCTCCAAGTTCGGTCCTTTAATCAGTGAGAAACACTCACCTTCAATCCTCCATGTTTGAGCCTTCCACTGCTGCCAGCACCAGCCCTGTGGGCGTGGCCGTAGCTGGGGGCGTGGCCGTAGCTGGGGGCGGTCTGGTCCCGTGCCCTCCCCCCCCACATCGTCCTGGTAGGGCCGGCGGTTCGGGACGTCTCCTCGGGAAGGGTCGGGCTGGTTCTCCCACAGCAGCTCCGCCTCGATGTCGGTGAAGGAGGAGGAGGAGGAGGAGAAGGAGGAGGAGGCCGCTGGTCCTTCTCCACCTTCAGGTCGTCTGGGTTGCAGCATCCTGAGAGACTGAAACAGTGAATCAGCTGGTTTCAGTTTCCTCTGATTCGAAGACGTCGATGAGGAGAGCTGAAGAACTTTGGTCAGAACCGGTTCAGCACCTCCTCTGGGCTCCAGGATCTCCACCCTGGAGGACCTCCTCCGACCCAGCACTGCGTTCCTCGGCTTCTTCAGGGAGACCATGAACGTCTCGTGGTTCTCCTCCAGACCGTCGTCAACCAGCTGGATGCTCCACGTCTTCAGGTTCACTCCTGCAGGAGACAGGGAGGAGGTCAGCAGGAGGTCAGCCGGAGACAGGGAGGAGGTCAGCCGGAGGTCAGCTGGAGGACAGTAGGAGACAGGGAGGAGGTCAGCAAGAAGTCAACAGGAGACAGGGAGGATGCCAGCAGGAGGACAGCAGGAGACAGGGAGGAGGTCAGCCGGAGACAGCGAGGAGGTCAGCAGGAGACAGGGAGGAGGTTAGCAGGAGACAGGAAGAAGGTCAGCAGGAGGACAGCAGGAGACAGGGAGGAGGTCAGCAGGAGACAGGAAGGAGGTCAGCAGGAGGACAGCAGGAGACAGGGAGGAGGTCAGCAGGAGACAGGAAGGAGGTCAGCAGGAGGTCAGCAGGAGACAGGAAGGAGGTAGCGAAAAAATTTCCCCTCGGGCATTAATAAAGTAACTACCTAACCTAACCTAACATCAATGAACTCAAGCTGAATTAATGATTTTCTTTTTCACACAATATTTGCTTCATAGTGCTCCGTTTAAACAACGTGAAATAATTAAACAGCTTCAGTGTGTTCAAATCAGGCTTTCACTTTATTGAGTGTTTAACATGAGAAGAGTTACAGCAACTGAACAACTTCTATCTGTTGTTTTATCCCAACTTTCCCAGAATAAATGCACCCTCATGTTTAACATTTTCTAGATAAATCCATCACAATATTCATTATATTTTAAACATAAACCAGTTACACATTAATGAGCCGATAAAGATGGTAAAGGAAATATTTCTGTCAGCGACGTGTGTTTACAGACAGTTTATCTTAAAGCATTTCGAGAAGTTTAAACCCTGATCTGCCTCATCAACGTTATACAACAATCAAATCATCCAACACATACGTGTACGAGTATAAACAGAACCAGCTGATGCTGTCCCAGTTTGATCAGATCAGACGAGCGGATTAAAGAGCGCGAGATGAGACCAGTGGAGATGAAGTTGGGTTGTGAAGCGTTAAGAAGCATTTAATAATAAAGAAAGTCATTCAAAGGCCTCGTTCATGAACAACTGCTGACTAACGTTCCCGCCATGATAGTCAGTCTGGTCTTATTCTACCGGGCACAAGGTCACGTAGTTACCAGGCTTTGCAAGCCAGAAGGCCGGATACAGCGGCTCAGAGAACCGGTTACGGAAAGTGTACAGGTGAGTCAGTGTGTCAGAACACACCTGGTAGAAAGACAGCGTGCCAGCAGGCCAGTTTAGATAAACCCCAACACGTTTCCAGCCAACATAGCAGAGACTGGTCATTTTATTTTCATGCCATGCACTTAAACCAGTGTTGTACCCAGTGCCATCCTCTTTGGGAAAAGACCAGAGACCATGGTACCAGGACAAATCATTATTTCCAAATGCAGAGACCTTACTGTCTTGTTTCCTGTCGATTCCTTTATATGCAACAGCAACACCCAAGTGTTCAACATACAGGTCACTCCGCTCTACCTCCCAGTAATGCTGTCCACTCAGACCCTCTCTGCACAGCACCTGAGGATGTTTGCCAAACCTCGCGGGGTTGTCAGGGTAGCCTTGATCCTCTCCATATGTCACCTTCTTGTTGTCGTCGGACAGAAGGACGTGGTTGTTGGCTGTGTTTGGGTCCAGCGGGGGGCGCTGGCGAGCCGTTTGGCCACGCCCACTCGCAAAACACGTCAGATGTATCGTCTCACCACGCCGGATGTATGTGACACATTTCATGAGGTTTCAAACCTTAAACACCAACTTCCTGTGTCACGGCGAGACATCCAACTTTGCTGCATCGTCACGGCGACGCCCATTGACAAAGTCGAACGAACGTCTCAATATATCATCAACTACATGTTTAGGTTATTGTGACCCGACTTTACGTTCATGGGATCAACCAGCTCGACGTAGAATGTGAAAGTATGAAAAGTGTCATTTCCAGTGGCCAACAGGGGGCGCTATGACTATGAGAGAATATTCCCCCACAGGGGTCTTCAGGGCGGGGCTGTTATCATACCTGTGATGTTTGGAGAAGGTCGGTCCATGTACATACGATTTAAAGCAACTCCTAGTTTCATGGCGAGACCTCAAAATGGCCGCCTCTCACGGGCACACACATCGATGAAAACGAATTATTTATACAACTTTTAATCCCAAACATGTTTTCTATCCAGAGAACCGAAATTCAAGTCGGTCGGACAAAATCCCTCGGAGGAGTTCGACAAAGTACAACGTGTCAGAATCGCCCAAAATGGCGACTAAATTCAAAATGGTGGACTTCCTGTCCAGTTGACGTAACGGTGCAATGTAACTTTTTTGTGTGTCCACCGGATTTGGTGAATTTAGGTAAATGTGGCCGCCGGGGCATCTCTGTAGGGGGCGCTCTCGAGCCGTTTGGTCACGCCCACTCACGACTCCACTAGAATTAGAAATTTTTCGCCGGGAGACAAATGTGTTTCTACTTTGATGAGTTTTTGAATATGATAAAGCCTCTAAGAAGGAAAATCACTTTACGTAAGAATAATAAGGAAAGAGAAAAATAATTCCTTGGAAAAACAACAGAGCTTCGCACCCTAAAAACTGGACTGGCCTGTCAGACCACGTTCCTTCAGGACAGGCCCGCTCCTGTTTCACCTCATGAATCACAGAGATGAAGTTCAGGTGGTGTCTTTGAGGGAAGCTGAGAGAAGGAGGAGGTGAAAGAGGAAGGCTCGTTTCACACACACACACACACACACACACACACACACACACACACACACACACACACACACACACACACACACACACTGTGAGGCTTTTTGGAGCCGACCTCTAGTGGTCCTCGGTGGTATTGCAGCTGAAACTTCTGCATCAGAACCAGTTTGTGTAGAAAACAGAAAGTCCAGATTTCCTTCCTTCAGTTTATTGAGTTTTAATGTTCAGAGCAGCGTGACAGTAAACATGACGAGCGTCGCCGTGACGACGGCGAGCAGCTCAGCGAGCGCGAGCCGGCGATGAACAGATGAAGGCGTGTTGAGTTTCGGCCGAGCAGCTGCTGGAGATCCTTCTGGGACCTTCGACCAGGACGCAGTCAGAACCGCCGTCGGGCCGCTCGGAGTCCGACGAGGGACCGGCGGCCCACGTCCAGAGACCAGGACCTCCGGACGGACCTGAGGGACACCGAGGACAGGTCCATTAAACCAGCAGATCGATTCTGATGAGAACCTTTAATTGGAGCAGAGGGAAGTGGACGGATCAGAACCAAAGGAAACGCACCGATCCAGAAGGGCTGCTTCCCGGCCAACCGCCAGAACCAGCTGACGTCTCTTCTGGAGCGAACGCTGATCAGGCTGCTGTTTAACCTGTGGAGGTTCAGAGAACCGATGTCAGAACACCGTCTGGACCAGAACCCGTCTGGACCAGAACCTGTCTGGACCCGGACCAGAACACCATCTGGACCAGAACACCATCAGAACACTGTCTGGACCCGGGTACTCACAGCAGAGAGCAGGTCCGCTCGGCGCTGGCCCAGCTGGCCACAGACGAGCTCACCGTGTAGCAGCGTTTCCTGTAATGAGTCCAACCGTCAGCACACGAGCTGCTGACCGACCTCCCCGTCTGAAACAGAGGTCAGAGGTCAGAGGTCAGAGCCTTGGACAAGCTGCAGACGTAACATGTGTGAGTGTGTGTGTGTGTGTGTGTGTCTGTCTGTGTCTGTGTGTGTGTGTCTGTGTGTGTGTGTCTGTGTGTGTGTGTATGTGTCTGTGTGTGTGTGTGTGTGTGTCTGTCTGTGTCTGTGTGTGTGTGTCTGTGTGTGTATGTGTCTGTGTGTGTGTGTATGTGTGTGTGTCTGTGTGTGTCTGTGTGTGTGTGTGTGTGTGTCTGTGTGTGTGTCTGTGTGTGTGTCTGTGTGTGTGTGTATGTGTATGTGTGTGTGTCTGTGTGTGTGTGTGTGTGTGTGTGTGTGTGTGTGTGTGTGTGTGTGTGTGTGTGTACCTTGCGCTGCTGTCTCAGTTCTGAATGATCCATGTGAGGAGCATCTCCGACCCGAAGCTCCTGCGGGAGGCGACTCTGAGAATCACCAGGCTGCAGCTCCTCCAGCCGGAGAGGAGTCAGACTGTGGAACTGATGGAGGAGGAGGAGGAAGAGGAGGAGGAAGAGGAGGAGGAGGAAGAGGAGGAGAAGGAGAAGGAGGAGGAAGAGGAGGAGGAGGAGGAGGAGGAGGAGGAGGAGGAAGAAGAGGAGGAGTCATTACCTCAGCGTGTTCAGTGGGTCTCTGATGAACTGAATCTTACCGTCCAGACGTTCTGCTCAGACGTTCTCTCTGCCGACAGAAGAACCTGAACAGACACAAGTTGACAGACAGAAACACAGACGGAGAACATCAGAACATCAGAGAACATCAGAGAACATTAGATCAGAGATCATTAGAACATCAGAGAACATTAGATCAGAGAACATCAGAACATCAGAGAACATTAGAACATCAGAACATCAGAGAACATTAGAACATCAGAGAACATTAGAACATCAGAGAACATCAGAACATCAGAGAACATTAGAACATCAGAGAACATTAGAACATCAGAGAACATTAGAACATCAGAACATCAGAGAACATTAGAACATCAGAGAACATCAGAGAACATCAGAACATCAGAGAACATTAGGGTTCTCCAAGTTCGGTCCTTTAATCAGTGAGAAACACTCACCTTCAATCCTCCATGTTTGAGCCTTCCACTGCTGCCAGCACCAGCCCTGTGGGCGTGGCCGTAGCTGGGGGCGTGGCCGTAGCTGGGGGCGGTCTGGTCCCGTGCCCTCCCCCCCCACATCGTCCTGGTAGGGCCGGCGGTTCGGGACGTCTCCTCGGGAAGGGTCGGGCTGGTTCTCCCACAGCAGCTCCGCCTCGATGTCGGTGACGAGGTCCTCCTCCTCCTCCTGCAGCTGGGGAGGATCAGGCAGACGAGGAGGAGGAGGAGGAGAAGGAGGAGGAGGCCGCTGGTCCTTCTCCACCTTCAGGTCGTCTGGGTTGCAGCATCCTGAGAGACTGAAACAGTGAATCAGCTGGTTTCAGTTTCCTCTGATTCGAAGACGTCGATGAGGAGAGCTGAAGAACTTTGGTCAGAACCGGTTCAGCACCTCCTCTGGGCTCCAGGATCTCCACCCTGGAGGACCTCCTCCGACCCAGCACTGCGTTCCTCGGCTTCTTCAGGGAGACCATGAACGTCTCGTGGTTCTCCTCCAGACCGTCGTCAACCAGCTGGATGCTCCACGTCTTCAGGTTCACTCCTGCAGGAGACAGGGAGGAGGTCAGCAGGAGGTCAGCCGGAGACAGGGAGGAGGTCAGCCGGAGGTCAGCTGGAGGACAGTAGGAGACAGGGAGGAGGTCAGCAAGAAGTCAACAGGAGACAGGGAGGATGCCAGCAGGAGGACAGCAGGAGACAGGGAGGAGGTCAGCCGGAGACAGCGAGGAGGTCAGCAGGAGACAGGGAGGAGGTTAGCAGGAGACAGGAAGAAGGTCAGCAGGAGGACAGCAGGAGACAGGGAGGAGGTCAGCAGGAGACAGGAAGGAGGTCAGCAGGAGGACAGCAGGAGACAGGGAGGAGGTCAGCAGGAGACAGGAAGGAGGTCAGCAGGAGGTCAGCAGGAGACAGGAAGGAGGTAGCGAAAAAATTTCCCCTCGGGCATTAATAAAGTAACTACCTAACCTAACCTAACATCAATGAACTCAAGCTGAATTAATGATTTTCTTTTTCACACAATATTTGCTTCATAGTGCTCCGTTTAAACAACGTGAAATAATTAAACAGCTTCAGTGTGTTCAAATCAGGCTTTCACTTTATTGAGTGTTTAACATGAGAAGAGTTACAGCAACTGAACAACTTCTATCTGTTGTTTTATCCCAACTTTCCCAGAATAAATGCACCCTCATGTTTAACATTTTCTAGATAAATCCATCACAATATTCATTATATTTTAAACATAAACCAGTTACACATTAATGAGCCGATAAAGATGGTAAAGGAAATATTTCTGTCAGCGACGTGTGTTTACAGACAGTTTATCTTAAAGCATTTCGAGAAGTTTAAACCCTGATCTGCCTCATCAACGTTATACAACAATCAAATCATCCAACACATACGTGTACGAGTATAAACAGAACCAGCTGATGCTGTCCCAGTTTGATCAGATCAGACGAGCGGATTAAAGAGCGCGAGATGAGACCAGTGGAGATGAAGTTGGGTTGTGAAGCGTTAAGAAGCATTTAATAATAAAGAAAGTCATTCAAAGGCCTCGTTCATGAACAACTGCTGACTAACGTTCACGCCATGATAGTCAGTCTGGTCTTATTCTACCGGGCACAAGGTCACGTAGTTACCAGGCTTTGCAAGCCAGAAGGCCGGATACAGCGGCTCAGAGAACCGGTTACGGAAAGTGTACAGGTGAGTCAGTGTGTCAGAACACACCTGGTAGAAAGACAGCGTGCCAGCAGGCCAGTTTAGATAAACCCCAACACGTTTCCAGCCAACATAGCAGAGACTGGTCATTTTATTTTCATGCCATGCACTTAAACCAGTGTTGTACCCAGTGCCATCCTCTTTGGGAAAAGACCAGAGACCATGGTACCAGGACAAATCATTATTTCCAAATGCAGAGACCTTACTGTCTTGTTTCCTGTCGATTCCTTTATATGCAACAGCAACACCCAAGTGTTCAACATACAGGTCACTCCGCTCTACCTCCCAGTAATGCTGTCCACTCAGACCCTCTCTGCACAGCACCTGAGGATGTTTGCCAAACCTCGCGGGGTTGTCAGGGTAGCCTTGATCCTCTCCATATGTCACCTTCTTGTTGTCGTCGGACAGAAGGACGTGGTTGTTGGCTGTGTTTGGGTCCAGCGGGGGGCGCTGGCGAGCCGTTTGGCCACGCCCACTCGCAAAACACGTCAGATGTATCGTCTCACCACGCCGGATGTATGTGACACATTTCATGAGGTTTCAAACCTTAAACACCAACTTCCTGTGTCACGGCGAGACATCCAACTTTGCCGCATCGTCACGGCGACGCCCATTGACAAAGTCGAACGAACGTCTCAATATATCATCAACTACATGTTTAGGTTGTTGTGACCCGACTTTACGTTCATGGGATCAACCAGCTCGACGTAGAATGTGAAAGTATGAAAAGTGTCATTTCCAGTGGCCAACAGGGGGCGCTATGACTATGAGAGAATATTCCCCCACAGGGGTCTTCAGGGCGGGGCTGTTATCATACCTGTGATGTTTGGAGAAGGTCGGTCCATGTACATACGATTTAAAGCAACTCCTAGTTTCATGGCGAGACCTCAAAATGGCCGCCTCTCACGGGCACACACATCGATGAAAACGAATTATTTATACAACTTTTAATCCCAAACATGTTTTCTATCCAGAGAACCGAAATTCAAGTCGGTCGGACAAAATCCCTCGGAGGAGTTCGACAAAGTACAACGTGTCAGAATCGCCCAAAATGGCGACTAAATTCAAAATGGTGGACTTCCTGTCCAGTTGACGTAACGGTGCAATGTAACTTTTTTGTGCGTCCACCGGATTTGGTGAATTTAGGTAAATGTGGCCGCCGGGGCATCTCTGTAGGGGGCGCTCTCGAGCCGTTTGGTCACGCCCACTCACGACTCCACTAGAATTAGAAATTTTTCGCCGGGAGACAAATGTGTTTCTACTTTGATGAGTTTTTGAATATGATAAAGCCTCTAAGAAGGAAAATCACTTTACGTAAGAATAATAAGGAAAGAGAAAAATAATTCCTTGGAAAAACAACAGAGCTTCGCACCCTAAAAACTGGACTGGCCTGTCAGACCACGTTCCTTCAGGACAGGCCCGCTCCTGTTTCACCTCATGAATCACAGAGATGAAGTTCAGGTGGTGTCTTTGAGGGAAGCTGAGAGAAGGAGGAGGTGAAAGAGGAAGGCTCGTTTCACACACACACACACACACACACACACACACACACACACACACACACACACACACACACACACACACACACACACTGTGAGGCTTTTTGGAGCCGACCTCTAGTGGTCCTCGGTGGTATTGCAGCTGAAACTTCTGCATCAGAACCAGTTTGTGTAGAAAACAGAAAGTCCAGATTTCCTTCCTTCAGTTTATTGAGTTTTAATGTTCAGAGCAGCGTGACAGTAAACATGACGAGCGTCGCCGTGACGACGGCGAGCAGCTCAGCGAGCGCGAGCCGGCGATGAACAGATGAAGGCGTGTTGAGTTTTGGCCGAGCAGCTGCTGGAGATCCTTCTGGGACCTTCGACCAGGACGCAGTCAGAACCGCCGTCGGGCCGCTCGGAGTCCGACGAGGGACCGGCGGCCCACGTCCAGAGACCAGGACCTCCGGACGGACCTGAGGGACACCGAGGACAGGTCCATTAAACCAGCAGATCGATTCTGATGAGAACCTTTAATTGGAGCAGAGGGAAGTGGACGGATCAGAACCAAAGGAAACGCACCGATCCAGAAGGGCTGCTTCCCGGCCAACCGCCAGAACCAGCTGACGTCTCTTCTGGAGCGAACGCTGATCAGGCTGCTGTTTAACCTGTGGAGGTTCAGAGAACCGATGTCAGAACACCGTCTGGACCAGAACCCGTCTGGACCAGAACCTGTCTGGACCCGGACCAGAACACCATCTGGACCAGAACACCATCAGAACACTGTCTGGACCCGGGTACTCACAGCAGAGAGCAGGTCCGCTCGGCGCTGGCCCAGCTGGCCACAGACGAGCTCACCGTGTAGCAGCGTTTCCTGTAATGAGTCCAACCGTCAGCACACGAGCTGCTGACCGACCTCCCCGTCTGAAACAGAGGTCAGAGGTCAGAGGTCAGAGCCTTGGACAAGCTGCAGACGTAACATGTGTGAGTGTGTGTGTGTGTGTGTGTCTGTCTGTGTCTGTGTGTGTGTGTCTGTGTGTGTGTGTATGTGTCTGTGTGTGTGTGTGTGTGTGTCTGTCTGTGTCTGTGTGTGTGTGTCTGTGTGTGTATGTGTCTGTGTGTGTGTGTATGTGTGTGTGTCTGTGTGTGTCTGTGTGTGTGTGTGTGTGTGTCTGTGTGTGTGTCTGTCTGTGTGTGTGTGTGTGTGTGTGTGTGTGTCTGTCTGTGTCTGTGTGTTTGTGTCTGTGTGTGTATGTGTCTGTGTGTGTGTGTGTCTGTGTGTGTGTGTGTGTGTGTCTGTGTGTGTGTCTGTCTGTGTGTGTGTGTGTGTGTGTGTGTGTGTGTGTGTGTGTGTGTGTGTGTGTGTGTGTACCTTGCGCTGCTGTCTCAGTTCTGAATGATCCATGTGAGGAGCATCTCCGACCCGAAGCTCCTGCGGGAGGCGACTCTGAGAATCACCAGGCTGCAGCTCCTCCAGCCGGAGAGGAGTCAGACTGTGGAACTGATGGAGGAGGAGGAGGAAGAGGAGGAGGAAGAGGAGGAGGAGGAAGAGGAGGAGAAGGAGAAGGAGGAGGAAGAGGAGGAGGAGGAGGAGGAGGAGGAGGAGGAGGAGGAAGAAGAGGAGGAGTCATTACCTCAGCGTGTTCAGTGGGTCTCTGATGAACTGAATCTTACCGTCCAGACGTTCTGCTCAGACGTTCTCTCTGCCGACAGAAGAACCTGAACAGACACAAGTTGACAGACAGAAACACAGACGGAGAACATCAGAACATCAGAGAACATCAGAGAACATTAGATCAGAGATCATTAGAACATCAGAGAACATTAGATCAGAGAACATCAGAACATCAGAGAACATTAGAACATCAGAACATCAGAGAACATTAGAACATCAGAGAACATTAGAACATCAGAGAACATCAGAACATCAGAGAACATTAGAACATCAGAGAACATTAGAACATCAGAGAACATTAGAACATCAGAACATCAGAGAACATTAGAACATCAGAGAACATCAGAGAACATCAGAACATCAGAGAACATTAGGGTTCTCCAAGTTCGGTCCTTTAATCAGTGAGAAACACTCACCTTCAATCCTCCATGTTTGAGCCTTCCACTGCTGCCAGCACCAGCCCTGTGGGCGTGGCCGTAGCTGGGGGCGTGGCCGTAGCTGGGGGCGGTCTGGTCCCGTGCCCTCCCCCCCCACATCGTCCTGGTAGGGCCGGCGGTTCGGGACGTCTCCTCGGGAAGGGTCGGGCTGGTTCTCCCACAGCAGCTCCGCCTCGATGTCGGTGAAGGAGGAGGAGGAGGAGGAGAAGGAGGAGGAGGCCGCTGGTCCTTCTCCACCTTCAGGTCGTCTGGGTTGCAGCATCCTGAGAGACTGAAACAGTGAATCAGCTGGTTTCAGTTTCCTCTGATTCGAAGACGTCGATGAGGAGAGCTGAAGAACTTTGGTCAGAACCGGTTCAGCACCTCCTCTGGGCTCCAGGATCTCCACCCTGGAGGACCTCCTCCGACCCAGCACTGCGTTCCTCGGCTTCTTCAGGGAGACCATGAACGTCTCGTGGTTCTCCTCCAGACCGTCGTCAACCAGCTGGATGCTCCACGTCTTCAGGTTCACTCCTGCAGGAGACAGGGAGGAGGTCAGCAGGAGGTCAGCCGGAGACAGGGAGGAGGTCAGCCGGAGGTCAGCTGGAGGACAGTAGGAGACAGGGAGGAGGTCAGCAAGAAGTCAACAGGAGACAGGGAGGATGCCAGCAGGAGGACAGCAGGAGACAGGGAGGAGGTCAGCCGGAGACAGCGAGGAGGTCAGCAGGAGACAGGGAGGAGGTTAGCAGGAGACAGGAAGAAGGTCAGCAGGAGGACAGCAGGAGACAGGGAGGAGGTCAGCAGGAGACAGGAAGGAGGTCAGCAGGAGGACAGCAGGAGACAGGGAGGAGGTCAGCAGGAGACAGGAAGGAGGTCAGCAGGAGGTCAGCAGGAGACAGGAAGGAGGTAGCGAAAAAATTTCCCCTCGGGCATTAATAAAGTAACTACCTAACCTAACCTAACATCAATGAACTCAAGCTGAATTAATGATTTTCTTTTTCACACAATATTTGCTTCATAGTGCTCCGTTTAAACAACGTGAAATAATTAAACAGCTTCAGTGTGTTCAAATCAGGCTTTCACTTTATTGAGTGTTTAACATGAGAAGAGTTACAGCAACTGAACAACTTCTATCTGTTGTTTTATCCCAACTTTCCCAGAATAAATGCACCCTCATGTTTAACATTTTCTAGATAAATCCATCACAATATTCATTATATTTTAAACATAAACCAGTTACACATTAATGAGCCGATAAAGATGGTAAAGGAAATATTTCTGTCAGCGACGTGTGTTTACAGACAGTTTATCTTAAAGCATTTCGAGAAGTTTAAACCCTGATCTGCCTCATCAACGTTATACAACAATCAAATCATCCAACACATACGTGTACGAGTATAAACAGAACCAGCTGATGCTGTCCCAGTTTGATCAGATCAGACGAGCGGATTAAAGAGCGCGAGATGAGACCAGTGGAGATGAAGTTGGGTTGTGAAGCGTTAAGAAGCATTTAATAATAAAGAAAGTCATTCAAAGGCCTCGTTCATGAACAACTGCTGACTAACGTTCCCGCCATGATAGTCAGTCTGGTCTTATTCTACCGGGCACAAGGTCACGTAGTTACCAGGCTTTGCAAGCCAGAAGGCCGGATACAGCGGCTCAGAGAACCGGTTACGGAAAGTGTACAGGTGAGTCAGTGTGTCAGAACACACCTGGTAGAAAGACAGCGTGCCAGCAGGCCAGTTTAGATAAACCCCAACACGTTTCCAGCCAACATAGCAGAGACTGGTCATTTTATTTTCATGCCATGCACTTAAACCAGTGTTGTACCCAGTGCCATCCTCTTTGGGAAAAGACCAGAGACCATGGTACCAGGACAAATCATTATTTCCAAATGCAGAGACCTTACTGTCTTGTTTCCTGTCGATTCCTTTATATGCAACAGCAACACCCAAGTGTTCAACATACAGGTCACTCCGCTCTACCTCCCAGTAATGCTGTCCACTCAGACCCTCTCTGCACAGCACCTGAGGATGTTTGCCAAACCTCGCGGGGTTGTCAGGGTAGCCTTGATCCTCTCCATATGTCACCTTCTTGTTGTCGTCGGACAGAAGGACGTGGTTGTTGGCTGTGTTTGGGTCCAGCGGGGGGCGCTGGCGAGCCGTTTGGCCACGCCCACTCGCAAAACACGTCAGATGTATCGTCTCACCACGCCGGATGTATGTGACACATTTCATGAGGTTTCAAACCTTAAACACCAACTTCCTGTGTCACGGCGAGACATCCAACTTTGCTGCATCGTCACGGCGACGCCCATTGACAAAGTCGAACGAACGTCTCAATATATCATCAACTACATGTTTAGGTTATTGTGACCCGACTTTAGGTTCATGGGATCAACCAGCTCGACGTAGAATGTGAAAGTATGAAAAGTGTCATTTCCAGTGGCCAACAGGGGGCGCTATGACTATGAGAGAATATTCCCCCACAGGGGTCTTCAGGGCGGGGCTGTTATCATACCTGTGATGTTTGGAGAAGGTCGGTCCATGTACATACGATTTAAAGCAACTCCTAGTTTCATGGCGAGACCTCAAAATGGCCGCCTCTCACGGGCACACACATCGATGAAAACGAATTATTTATACAACTTTTAATCCCAAACATGTTTTCTATCCAGAGAACCGAAATTCAAGTCGGTCGGACAAAATCCCTCGGAGGAGTTCGACAAAGTACAACGTGTCAGAATCGCCCAAAATGGCGACTAAATTCAAAATGGTGGACTTCCTGTCCAGTTGAGGTAACGGTGCAATGTAACTTTTTTGTGTGTCCACCGGATTTGGTGAATTTAGGTAAATGTGGCCGCCGGGGCATCTCTGTAGGGGGCGCTCTCGAGCCGTTTGGTCACGCCCACTCACGACTCCACTAGAATTAGAAATTTTTCGCCGGGAGACAAATGTGTTTCTACTTTGATGAGTTTTTGAATATGATAAAGCCTCTAAGAAGGAAAATCACTTTACGTAAGAATAATAAGGAAAGAGAAAAATAATTCCTTGGAAAAACAACAGAGCTTCGCACCCTAAAAACTGGACTGGCCTGTCAGACCACGTTCCTTCAGGACAGGCCCGCTCCTGTTTCACCTCATGAATCACAGAGATGAAGTTCAGGTGGTGTCTTTGAGGGAAGCTGAGAGAAGGAGGAGGTGAAAGAGGAAGGCTCGTTTCACACACACACACACACACACACACACACACACACACACACACACACACACACACACACACACACACACACACTGTGAGGCTTTTTGGAGCCGACCTCTAGTGGTCCTCGGTGGTATTGCAGCTGAAACTTCTGCATCAGAACCAGTTTGTGTAGAAAACAGAAAGTCCAGATTTCCTTCCTTCAGTTTATTGAGTTTTAATGTTCAGAGCAGCGTGACAGTAAACATGACGAGCGTCGCCGTGACGACGGCGAGCAGCTCAGCGAGCGCGAGCCGGCGATGAACAGATGAAGGCGTGTTGAGTTTTGGCCGAGCAGCTGCTGGAGATCCTTCTGGGACCTTCGACCAGGACGCAGTCAGAACCGCCGTCGGGCCGCTCGGAGTCCGACGAGGGACCGGCGGCCCACGTCCAGAGACCAGGACCTCCGGACGGACCTGAGGGACACCGAGGACAGGTCCATTAAACCAGCAGATCGATTCTGATGGGAACCTTTAATTGGAGCAGAGGGAAGTGGACGGATCAGAACCAAAGGAAACGCACCGATCCAGAAGGGCTGCTTCCCGGCCAACCGCCAGAACCAGCTGACGTCTCTTCTGGAGCGAACGCTGATCAGGCTGCTGTTTAACCTGTGGAGGTTCAGAGAACCGATGTCAGAACACCGTCTGGACCAGAACCCGTCTGGACCAGAACCTGTCTGGACCCGGACCAGAACACCATCTGGACCAGAACACCATCAGAACACTGTCTGGACCCGGGTACTCACAGCAGAGAGCAGGTCCGCTCGGCGCTGGCCCAGCTGGCCACAGACGAGCTCACCGTGTAGCAGCGTTTCCTGTAATGAGTCCAACCGTCAGCACACGAGCTGCTGACCGACCTCCCCGTCTGAAACAGAGGTCAGAGGTCAGAGGTCAGAGCCTTGGACAAGCTGCAGACGTAACATGTGTGAGTGTGTGTGTGTGTGTGTGTGTCTGTCTGTGTCTGTGTGTGTGTGTCTGTGTGTGTGTGTCTGTGTGTGTGTGTATGTGTCTGTGTGTGTGTGTGTGTGTGTCTGTCTGTGTCTGTGTGTGTGTGTCTGTGTGTGTATGTGTCTGTGTGTGTGTGTATGTGTGTGTGTCTGTGTGTGTCTGTGTGTGTGTGTGTGTGTGTCTGTGTGTGTGTCTGTGTGTGTGTCTGTGTGTGTGTGTATGTGTATGTGTGTGTGTCTGTGTGTGTGTGTGTGTGTGTGTGTGTGTGTGTGTGTGTGTGTGTGTGTGTGTGTGTACCTTGCGCTGCTGTCTCAGTTCTGAATGATCCATGTGAGGAGCATCTCCGACCCGAAGCTCCTGCGGGAGGCGACTCTGAGAATCACCAGGCTGCAGCTCCTCCAGCCGGAGAGGAGTCAGACTGTGGAACTGATGGAGGAGGAGGAGGAAGAGGAGGAGGAAGAGGAGGAGGAGGAAGAGGAGGAGAAGGAGAAGGAGGAGGAAGAGGAGGAGGAGGAGGAGGAGGAGGAGGAGGAGGAGGAAGAAGAGGAGGAGTCATTACCTCAGCGTGTTCAGTGGGTCTCTGATGAACTGAATCTTACCGTCCAGACGTTCTGCTCAGACGTTCTCTCTGCCGACAGAAGAACCTGAACAGACACAAGTTGACAGACAGAAACACAGACGGAGAACATCAGAACATCAGAGAACATCAGAGAACATTAGATCAGAGATCATTAGAACATCAGAGAACATTAGATCAGAGAACATCAGAACATCAGAGAACATTAGAACATCAGAACATCAGAGAACATTAGAACATCAGAGAACATTAGAACATCAGAGAACATCAGAACATCAGAGAACATTAGAACATCAGAGAACATTAGAACATCAGAGAACATTAGAACATCAGAACATCAGAGAACATTAGAACATCAGAGAACATCAGAGAACATCAGAACATCAGAGAACATTAGGGTTCTCCAAGTTCGGTCCTTTAATCAGTGAGAAACACTCACCTTCAATCCTCCATGTTTGAGCCTTCCACTGCTGCCAGCACCAGCCCTGTGGGCGTGGCCGTAGCTGGGGGCGTGGCCGTAGCTGGGGGCGGTCTGGTCCCGTGCCCTCCCCCCCCACATCGTCCTGGTAGGGCCGGCGGTTCGGGACGTCTCCTCGGGAAGGGTCGGGCTGGTTCTCCCACAGCAGCTCCGCCTCGATGTCGGTGACGAGGTCCTCCTCCTCCTCCTGCAGCTGGGGAGGATCAGGCAGACGAGGAGGAGGAGGAGGAGAAGGAGGAGGAGGCCGCTGGTCCTTCTCCACCTTCAGGTCGTCTGGGTTGCAGCATCCTGAGAGACTGAAACAGTGAATCAGCTGGTTTCAGTTTCCTCTGATTCGAAGACGTCGATGAGGAGAGCTGAAGAACTTTGGTCAGAACCGGTTCAGCACCTCCTCTGGGCTCCAGGATCTCCACCCTGGAGGACCTCCTCCGACCCAGCACTGCGTTCCTCGGCTTCTTCAGGGAGACCATGAACGTCTCGTGGTTCTCCTCCAGACCGTCGTCAACCAGCTGGATGCTCCACGTCTTCAGGTTCACTCCTGCAGGAGACAGGGAGGAGGTCAGCAGGAGGTCAGCCGGAGACAGGGAGGAGGTCAGCCGGAGGTCAGCTGGAGGACAGTAGGAGACAGGGAGGAGGTCAGCAAGAAGTCAACAGGAGACAGGGAGGATGCCAGCAGGAGGACAGCAGGAGACAGGGAGGAGGTCAGCCGGAGACAGCGAGGAGGTCAGCAGGAGACAGGGAGGAGGTTAGCAGGAGACAGGAAGAAGGTCAGCAGGAGGACAGCAGGAGACAGGGAGGAGGTCAGCAGGAGACAGGAAGGAGGTCAGCAGGAGGACAGCAGGAGACAGGGAGGAGGTCAGCAGGAGACAGGAAGGAGGTCAGCAGGAGGTCAGCAGGAGACAGGAAGGAGGTAGCGAAAAAATTTCCCCTCGGGCATTAATAAAGTAACTACCTAACCTAACCTAACATCAATGAACTCAAGCTGAATTAATGATTTTCTTTTTCACACAATATTTGCTTCATAGTGCTCCGTTTAAACAACGTGAAATAATTAAACAGCTTCAGTGTGTTCAAATCAGGCTTTCACTTTATTGAGTGTTTAACATGAGAAGAGTTACAGCAACTGAACAACTTCTATCTGTTGTTTTATCCCAACTTTCCCAGAATAAATGCACCCTCATGTTTAACATTTTCTAGATAAATCCATCACAATATTCATTATATTTTAAACATAAACCAGTTACACATTAATGAGCCGATAAAGATGGTAAAGGAAATATTTCTGTCAGCGACGTGTGTTTACAGACAGTTTATCTTAAAGCATTTCGAGAAGTTTAAACCCTGATCTGCCTCATCAACGTTATACAACAATCAAATCATCCAACACATACGTGTACGAGTATAAACAGAACCAGCTGATGCTGTCCCAGTTTGATCAGATCAGACGAGCGGATTAAAGAGCGCGAGATGAGACCAGTGGAGATGAAGTTGGGTTGTGAAGCGTTAAGAAGCATTTAATAATAAAGAAAGTCATTCAAAGGCCTCGTTCATGAACAACTGCTGACTAACGTTCACGCCATGATAGTCAGTCTGGTCTTATTCTACCGGGCACAAGGTCACGTAGTTACCAGGCTTTGCAAGCCAGAAGGCCGGATACAGCGGCTCAGAGAACCGGTTACGGAAAGTGTACAGGTGAGTCAGTGTGTCAGAACACACCTGGTAGAAAGACAGCGTGCCAGCAGGCCAGTTTAGATAAACCCCAACACGTTTCCAGCCAACATAGCAGAGACTGGTCATTTTATTTTCATGCCATGCACTTAAACCAGTGTTGTACCCAGTGCCATCCTCTTTGGGAAAAGACCAGAGACCATGGTACCAGGACAAATCATTATTTCCAAATGCAGAGACCTTACTGTCTTGTTTCCTGTCGATTCCTTTATATGCAACAGCAACACCCAAGTGTTCAACATACAGGTCACTCCGCTCTACCTCCCAGTAATGCTGTCCACTCAGACCCTCTCTGCACAGCACCTGAGGATGTTTGCCAAACCTCGCGGGGTTGTCAGGGTAGCCTTGATCCTCTCCATATGTCACCTTCTTGTTGTCGTCGGACAGAAGGACGTGGTTGTTGGCTGTGTTTGGGTCCAGCGGGGGGCGCTGGCGAGCCGTTTGGCCACGCCCACTCGCAAAACACGTCAGATGTATCGTCTCACCACGCCGGATGTATGTGACACATTTCATGAGGTTTCAAACCTTAAACACCAACTTCCTGTGTCACGGCGAGACATCCAACTTTGCTGCATCGTCACGGCGACGCCCATTGACAAAGTCGAACGAACGTCTCAATATATCATCAACTACATGTTTAGGTTATTGTGACCCGACTTTAGGTTCATGGGATCAACCAGCTCGACGTAGAATGTGAAAGTATGAAAAGTGTCATTTCCAGTGGCCAACAGGGGGCGCTATGACTATGAGAGAATATTCCCCCACAGGGGTCTTCAGGGCGGGGCTGTTATCATACCTGTGATGTTTGGAGAAGGTCGGTCCATGTACATACGATTTAAAGCAACTCCTAGTTTCATGGCGAGACCTCAAAATGGCCGCCTCTCACGGGCACACACATCGATGAAAACGAATTATTTATACAACTTTTAATCCCAAACATGTTTTCTATCCAGAGAACCGAAATTCAAGTCGGTCGGACAAAATCCCTCGGAGGAGTTCGACAAAGTACAACGTGTCAGAATCGCCCAAAATGGCGACTAAATTCAAAATGGTGGACTTCCTGTCCAGTTGACGTAACGGTGCAATGTAACTTTTTTGTGTGTCCACCGGATTTGGTGAATTTAGGTAAATGTGGCCGCCGGGGCATCTCTGTAGGGGGCGCTCTCGAGCCGTTTGGTCACGCCCACTCACGACTCCACTAGAATTAGAAATTTTTCGCCGGGAGACAAATGTGTTTCTACTTTGATGAGTTTTTGAATATGATAAAGCCTCTAAGAAGGAAAATCACTTTACGTAAGAATAATAAGGAAAGAGAAAAATAATTCCTTGGAAAAACAACAGAGCTTCGCACCCTAAAAACTGGACTGGCCTGTCAGACCACGTTCCTTCAGGACAGGCCCGCTCCTGTTTCACCTCATGAATCACAGAGATGAAGTTCAGGTGGTGTCTTTGAGGGAAGCTGAGAGAAGGAGGAGGTGAAAGAGGAAGGCTCGTTTCACACACACACACACACACACACACACACACACACACACACACACACACACACACACACACACACACTGTGAGGCTTTTTGGAGCCGACCTCTAGTGGTCCTCGGTGGTATTGCAGCTGAAACTTCTGCATCAGAACCAGTTTGTGTAGAAAACAGAAAGTCCAGATTTCCTTCCTTCAGTTTATTGAGTTTTAATGTTCAGAGCAGCGTGACAGTAAACATGACGAGCGTCGCCGTGACGACGGCGAGCAGCTCAGCGAGCGCGAGCCGGCGATGAACAGATGAAGGCGTGTTGAGTTTCGGCCGAGCAGCTGCTGGAGATCCTTCTGGGACCTTCGACCAGGACGCAGTCAGAACCGCCGTCGGGCCGCTCGGAGTCCGACGAGGGACCGGCGGCCCACGTCCAGAGACCAGGACCTCCGGACGGACCTGAGGGACACCGAGGACAGGTCCATTAAACCAGCAGATCGATTCTGATGAGAACCTTTAATTGGAGCAGAGGGAAGTGGACGGATCAGAACCAAAGGAAACGCACCGATCCAGAAGGGCTGCTTCCCGGCCAACCGCCAGAACCAGCTGACGTCTCTTCTGGAGCGAACGCTGATCAGGCTGCTGTTTAACCTGTGGAGGTTCAGAGAACCGATGTCAGAACACCGTCTGGACCAGAACCCGTCTGGACCAGAACCTGTCTGGACCCGGACCAGAACACCATCTGGACCAGAACACCATCAGAACACTGTCTGGACCCGGGTACTCACAGCAGAGAGCAGGTCCGCTCGGCGCTGGCCCAGCTGGCCACAGACGAGCTCACCGTGTAGCAGCGTTTCCTGTAATGAGTCCAACCGTCAGCACACGAGCTGCTGACCGACCTCCCCGTCTGAAACAGAGGTCAGAGGTCAGAGGTCAGAGCCTTGGACAAGCTGCAGACGTAACATGTGTGAGTGTGTGTGTGTGTGTGTGTGTGTGTCTGTCTGTGTCTGTGTGTGTGTGTCTGTGTGTGTGTGTCTGTGTGTGTGTGTATGTGTCTGTGTGTGTGTGTGTGTGTGTCTGTCTGTGTCTGTGTGTGTGTGTCTGTGTGTGTATGTGTCTGTGTGTGTGTGTATGTGTGTGTGTCTGTGTGTGTCTGTGTGTGTGTGTGTGTGTGTCTGTGTGTGTGTCTGTGTGTGTGTCTGTGTGTGTGTGTATGTGTATGTGTGTGTGTCTGTGTGTGTGTGTGTGTGTGTGTGTGTGTGTGTGTGTGTGTGTGTGTGTGTACCTTGCGCTGCTGTCTCAGTTCTGAATGATCCATGTGAGGAGCATCTCCGACCCGAAGCTCCTGCGGGAGGCGACTCTGAGAATCACCAGGCTGCAGCTCCTCCAGCCGGAGAGGAGTCAGACTGTGGAACTGATGGAGGAGGAGGAGGAAGAGGAGGAGGAAGAGGAGGAGGAGGAAGAGGAGGAGAAGGAGAAGGAGGAGGAAGAGGAGGAGGAGGAGGAGGAGGAGGAGGAGGAGGAGGAAGAAGAGGAGGAGTCATTACCTCAGCGTGTTCAGTGGGTCTCTGATGAACTGAATCTTACCGTCCAGACGTTCTGCTCAGACGTTCTCTCTGCCGACAGAAGAACCTGAACAGACACAAGTTGACAGACAGAAACACAGACGGAGAACATCAGAACATCAGAGAACATCAGAGAACATTAGATCAGAGATCATTAGAACATCAGAGAACATTAGATCAGAGAACATCAGAACATCAGAGAACATTAGAACATCAGAACATCAGAGAACATTAGAACATCAGAGAACATTAGAACATCAGAGAACATCAGAACATCAGAGAACATTAGAACATCAGAGAACATTAGAACATCAGAGAACATTAGAACATCAGAACATCAGAGAACATTAGAACATCAGAGAACATCAGAGAACATCAGAACATCAGAGAACATTAGGGTTCTCCAAGTTCGGTCCTTTAATCAGTGAGAAACACTCACCTTCAATCCTCCATGTTTGAGCCTTCCACTGCTGCCAGCACCAGCCCTGTGGGCGTGGCCGTAGCTGGGGGCGTGGCCGTAGCTGGGGGCGGTCTGGTCCCGTGCCCTCCCCCCCCACATCGTCCTGGTAGGGCCAGCGGTTCGGGACGTCTCCTCGGGAAGGGTCGGGCTGGTTCTCCCACAGCAGCTCCGCCTCGATGTCGGTGACGAGGTCCTCCTCCTCCTCCTGCAGCTGGGGAGGATCAGGCAGACGAGGAGGAGGAGGAGGAGAAGGAGGAGGAGGCCGCTGGTCCTTCTCCACCTTCAGGTCGTCTGGGTTGCAGCATCCTGAGAGACTGAAACAGTGAATCAGCTGGTTTCAGTTTCCTCTGATTCGAAGACGTCGATGAGGAGAGCTGAAGAACTTTGGTCAGAACCGGTTCAGCACCTCCTCTGGGCTCCAGGATCTCCACCCTGGAGGACCTCCTCCGACCCAGCACTGCGTTCCTCGGCTTCTTCAGGGAGACCATGAACGTCTCGTGGTTCTCCTCCAGACCGTCGTCAACCAGCTGGATGCTCCACGTCTTCAGGTTCACTCCTGCAGGAGACAGGGAGGAGGTCAGCAGGAGGTCAGCCGGAGACAGGGAGGAGGTCAGCCGGAGGTCAGCTGGAGGACAGTAGGAGACAGGGAGGAGGTCAGCAAGAAGTCAACAGGAGACAGGGAGGATGCCAGCAGGAGGACAGCAGGAGACAGGGAGGAGGTCAGCCGGAGACAGCGAGGAGGTCAGCAGGAGACAGGGAGGAGGTTAGCAGGAGACAGGAAGAAGGTCAGCAGGAGGACAGCAGGAGACAGGGAGGAGGTCAGCCGGAGACAGCGAGGAGGTCAGCAGGAGACAGGGAGGAGGTTAGCAGGAGACAGGAAGAAGGTCAACAGGAGGACAGCAGGAGATAGGGAGGAGGTCAGCAGGAGACAGGAAGGAGGTCAGCAGGAGGACAGCAGGAGACAGGGAGGAGGTCAGCAGGAGACAGGAAGGAGGTCAGCAGGAGGTCAGCAGGAGACAGGAAGGAGGTAGCGAAAAAATTTCCCCTCGGGCATTAATAAAGTAACTACCTAACCTAACCTAACATCAATGAACTCAAGCTGAATTAATGATTTTCTTTTTCACACAATATTTGCTTCATAGTGCTCCGTTTAAACAACGTGAAATAATTAAACAGCTTCAGTGTGTTCAAATCAGGCTTTCACTTTATTGAGTGTTTAACATGAGAAGAGTTACAGCAACTGAACAACTTCTATCTGTTGTTTTATCCCAACTTTCCCAGAATAAATGCACCCTCATGTTTAACATTTTCTAGATAAATCCATCACAATATTCATTATATTTTAAACATAAACCAGTTACACATTAATGAGCCGATAAAGATGGTAAAGGAAATATTTCTGTCAGCGACGTGTGTTTACAGACAGTTTATCTTAAAGCATTTCGAGAAGTTTAAACCCTGATCTGCCTCATCAACGTTATACAACAATCAAATCATCCAACACATACGTGTACGAGTATAAACAGAACCAGCTGATGCTGTCCCAGTTTGATCAGATCAGACGAGCGGATTAAAGAGCGCGAGATGAGACCAGTGGAGATGAAGTTGGGTTGTGAAGCGTTAAGAAGCATTTAATAATAAAGAAAGTCATTCAAAGGCCTCGTTCATGAACAACTGCTGACTAACGTTCACGCCATGATAGTCAGTCTGGTCTTATTCTACCGGGCACAAGGTCACGTAGTTACCAGGCTTTGCAAGCCAGAAGGCCGGATACAGCGGCTCAGAGAACCGGTTACGGAAAGTGTACAGGTGAGTCAGTGTGTCAGAACACACCTGGTAGAAAGACAGCGTGCCAGCAGGCCAGTTTAGATAAACCCCAACACGTTTCCAGCCAACATAGCAGAGACTGGTCATTTTATTTTCATGCCATGCACTTAAACCAGTGTTGTACCCAGTGCCATCCTCTTTGGGAAAAGACCAGAGACCATGGTACCAGGACAAATCATTATTTCCAAATGCAGAGACCTTACTGTCTTGTTTCCTGTCGATTCCTTTATATGCAACAGCAACACCCAAGTGTTCAACATACAGGTCACTCCGCTCTACCTCCCAGTAATGCTGTCCACTCAGACCCTCTCTGCACAGCACCTGAGGATGTTTGCCAAACCTCGCGGGGTTGTCAGGGTAGCCTTGATCCTCTCCATATGTCACCTTCTTGTTGTCGTCGGACAGAAGGACGTGGTTGTTGGCTGTGTTTGGGTCCAGCGGGGGGCGCTGGCGAGCCGTTTGGCCACGCCCACTCGCAAAACACGTCAGATGTATCGTCTCACCACGCCGGATGTATGTGACACATTTCATGAGGTTTCAAACCTTAAACACCAACTTCCTGTGTCACGGCGAGACATCCAACTTTGCCGCATCGTCACGGCGACGCCCATTGACAAAGTCGAACGAACGTCTCAATATATCATCAACTACATGTTTAGGTTATTGTGACCCGACTTTAGGTTCATGGGATCAACCAGCTCGACGTAGAATGTGAAAGTATGAAAAGTGTCATTTCCAGTGGCCAACAGGGGGCGCTATGACTATGAGAGAATATTCCCCCACAGGGGTCTTCAGGGCGGGGCTGTTATCATACCTGTGATGTTTGGAGAAGGTCGGTCCATGTACATACGATTTAAAGCAACTCCTAGTTTCATGGCGAGACCTCAAAATGGCCGCCTCTCACGGGCACACACATCGATGAAAACGAATTATTTATACAACTTTTAATCCCAAACATGTTTTCTATCCAGAGAACCGAAATTCAAGTCGGTCGGACAAAATCCCTCGGAGGAGTTCGACAAAGTACAACGTGTCAGAATCGCCCAAAATGGCGACTAAATTCAAAATGGTGGACTTCCTGTCCAGTTGACGTAACGGTGCAATGTAACTTTTTTGTGTGTCCACCGGATTTGGTGAATTTAGGTAAATGTGGCCGCCGGGGCATCTCTGTAGGGGGCGCTCTCGAGCCGTTTGGTCACGCCCACTCACGACTCCACTAGAATTAGAAATTTTTCGCCGGGAGACAAATGTGTTTCTACTTTGATGAGTTTTTGAATATGATAAAGCCTCTAAGAAGGAAAATCACTTTACGTAAGAATAATAAGGAAAGAGAAAAATAATTCCTTGGAAAAACAACAGAGCTTCGCACCCTAAAAACTGGACTGGCCTGTCAGACCACGTTCCTTCAGGACAGGCCCGCTCCTGTTTCACCTCATGAATCACAGAGATGAAGTTCAGGTGGTGTCTTTGAGGGAAGCTGAGAGAAGGAGGAGGTGAAAGAGGAAGGCTCGTTTCACACACACACACACACACACACACACACACACACACACACACACACACACACACACACACACACACACTGTGAGGCTTTTTGGAGCCGACCTCTAGTGGTCCTCGGTGGTATTGCAGCTGAAACTTCTGCATCAGAACCAGTTTGTGTAGAAAACAGAAACTGTGTTATGTGTGTTGTTGTGTTGTTTTGTGTGTTATTGTTTGTGTTGTGTGTGTTATGTGTGTTGTTGTGTTCCTCTGATGCTGACCTGATCAGGATGATTGATCCTGTGTGTCCAGTGGTTCCTGTGAGGAAGGTTCATGCTCTGACCATCAGCTGGGCGGTTCCACCGCAGGGGAAGCAGTACCGGTGAGTTCTGGAAGCAGAACCAGAGGACACGGGCCTGAATGTTCTGGTTCTGTTGATGAAGAGCAGGTGAACCAGCTGCTCATCATCATCATCATCATCATCATCAGATCAACCTGTGTTTGTTGTGTGTCAGAGTGAAACCGCTCCACTACATCTCCTGGCTGATCGGACACGAGGGAGCCGGCAGCATCCTGTCGCTGCTGAGACGCAGGTCAGTCATTAACCTGCAGCTGGTCACCTGGTGGTCACGTGATGGTCACCTGGTGGTCCCCTGGTGGTCACCTGGTGGTCACGTGATGGTCACCTGGTGGTCACGTGATGGTCCCCTGGTGGTCACCTGGTGGTCCCCTGGTGGTCACGTGATGGTCACCTGGTGGTCACCTGGTGGTCCCCTGGTGGTCACGTGATGGTCCCCTAGTGGTCCCCTAGTGGTCCCCTGGTGGTCACGTGATGGTCACCTGGTGGTCACCTGGTGGTCACGTGATGGTCACCTGGTGGTCACCTGGTGGTCCCCTGGTGGTCACGTGATGGTCCCCTAGTGGTCCCCTAGTGGTCACCTGGTGGTCACGTGATGGTCCCCTGGTGGTCACCTGGTGGTCCCCTGGTGGTCACCTGGTGGTCCCCTGGTGGTCACGTGATGGTCACCTGGTGGTCACCTGGTGGTCCCCTGGTGGTCACGTGATGGTCCCCTAGTGGTCCCCTAGTGGTCCCCTGGTGGTCACGTGATGGTCACCTGGTGGTCACCTGGTGGTCCCCTGGTGGTCACGTGATGGTCACCTGGTGGTCACCTGGTGGTCACCTGGTGGTCCCCTGGTGGTCACGTGATGGTCACCTGGTGGTCACGTGATGGTCCCCTAGTGGTCCCCTAGTGGTCCCCTGGTGGTCACGTGATGGTCCCCTGGTGGTCCCCTGGTGGTCCCCTGGTGGTCACGTGATGGTCCCCTGGTGGTCCCCTGGTGGTCCCCTGGTGGTCACGTGATGGTCCCCTGGTGGTCCCCTGGTGGTCCCCTAGTGGTCACCTGGTGGTCACGTGGTGGTCACGTGATGGTCCCCTGGTGGTCACCTGGTGGTCCCCTGGTGGTCCCCTAGTGGTCACCTGGTGGTCACGTGGTGGTCATGTGTTCAGGTGCTGGGCTCTGGCTCTGTTCGGAGGAAACAGTGAGACGGGCTTCGACCAGAACACCACCTACTCCATCTTCTCCATCTCCATCACCCTCACTGACCAGGGCTACCAGAACTTCTACCAGGTACACACACACTCACACACACAAACACACACACACACACACACATACACACACTCCCTCTCTCTCTCTCTCTCCCTCTCTCTCTCTCTCTCTCTCACTCACACACTCCGTAATGTTGTGTGATGGTGCAGTGTTTGACCCTCCAGGCCACCGTACTTCCTGTCTGCAGGTTGTCCACCTGGTGTTCCAGTACCTGAAGATGCTGCAGGCCGTCGGCCCCCAGCAGAGGTCAGGTAGCATCAGCTGACCCTCCAACATGGACCTGTAGCTAACGCTAACTATCTTTGCAGCTAATGCTAACGCTAACTATCGCTGTTCTTTCAGGATCTACGAGGAGATTCAGAAGATAGAAGCCAACGAGTTCCACTATCAGGAGCAGGTACCGCAGCACATCACGTGTTCATCACATGTTCACGTGTTTACAGACACGTGTTCTGAACCATGATTGGTTGGAGTTGAAGCTCCACCCCCTGCCTCTCCTCCTCAGACGGATCCCATCGAGTTTGTGGAGAACATCTGTGAGAACATGCAGCTGTTCCCCAAAGAGGACTTCCTGACCGGAGACCAGCTGATGTTCGAGTTCGACCCACAGGTAACCAGAACCAGGACCAGGACCAGGATTCTGGACTGGACTCTGATCAGAGGAGGTGTTGAAGTATTGATTAGGTTGGAGTATAAAGGTGATTGATTAGTGAGTGTGTCTCTGTGTGTGTGTGTGTGTGTGTGTGTGTGTGTATCTCTGTGTGTGTGTGTGTGTGTGTGTATGTGTATCTCTGTGTGTGTGTGTGTGTGTGTGTGTGTGTGTGTGTGTGTGTATCTCTGTGTGTGTGTGTGTGTGTGTGTGTGTGTGTGTGTATATCTGTGTGTGTGTGTGTATGTGTATCTCTGTGTGTGTGTGTGTGTGTGTATATCTGTGTGTGTGTGTGTGTGTGTGTATATCTTTGTGTGTGTGTGTATCTCTGTGTGTGTGTGTATGTGTATCTCTGTGTGTGTGTGTGTGTGTGTATATCTGTGTGTGTGTGTGTGTATATCTTTGTGTGTGTGTGTATCTCTGTGTGTGTGTGTGCGTGTGTGTGTATATATATATCTGTGTGTCTCTGTGTGTGTGTATGTGTGTGTGTGTGTGTATATATATCTCTGTGTGTCTCTGTGTGTGTGTATGTGTGTGTGTATATATATCTCTGTGTGTCTCTGTGTGTGTGTGTGTGTGTGTATATATATCTCTGTGTGTCTCTGTGTGTGTGTGTGTGTATATATCTGTGTGTGTGTGTGTGTGTCCAGGTGATCTCCGCCCCCCTCTCCCTGCTGACCCCCCACAGATCCAACCTGCTCCTTCTGTCTCCGGAGAATGAGGGCGTGTGTACCCTGAGAGAGAGGTGGTTCGGTACCAGCTACAGCAGCGAAGGTACCGCACCAGAACCATCATGTGATCACTGTGTACTGACCCGGTAACGGGCCGGACCCGACTCAGCCAGACCTTCACATGTGGGTGTGTTTGTTTTACCTGCTCAGAGATCCCAGAGGAGTGGAGGCAGCGCTGGGGAGGAGACTTCCAGCTCCACCCTGAACTCCACCTTCCTGCTGAGAACCAGTTCATCGGTCAGTAGGAGGAGTTCAGGTCATATGACACCACACTTGGGACCTGTAAACTACCTGTGAAATATGACATTAGAATACAGGAAGTAAACCCCTAACTTAGGTGAATCAGGTAAATCAGGTGAATCAGGTAAATCAGGTGACACAGGTGAATCAGGTAAATCAGGTGACACAGGTGAATCAGGTAAATCAGGTGACACAGGTGAATCAGGTAAATCAGGTGACACAGGTGAATCAGGTAAATCAGGTAAATCAGGTGACACAGGTGAATCAGGTAAATCAGGTGACACAGGTGAATCGGGTGAATCAGGTGAATCAGGTGAATCAGGTGACACAGGTGAATCAGGTAAATCAGGTGACACAGGTGAATCGGGTGAATCAGGTGAATCAGGTAAATCAGGTGACACAGGTGAATCAGGTAAATCAGGTGACACAGGTGAATCAGGTAAATCAGGTGACACAGGTGAATCAGGTAAATCAGGTAAATCAGGTGACACAGGTGAATCGGGTGAATCAGGTGAATCAGGTGAATCAGGTAAATCAAGTGAATCAGGTAAATCAGGTGAATCAGGTAAATCAAGTGAATCAGGTAAATCAGGTGAATCAGGTGACTCAGGTCAGAGGTCACCTTCAGTAAAGTGATTCTTCCTGTTGTTGCCGTAGCGACGGATTTCACCCTGAAGATGTCGGACTGCCCTGACACGGAAGTTCCTGTCCGGATCGCGAGCAGCGAGCGAGGCTGTCTGTGGTACAAGAAGGACAACAAGTTCAAGATCCCTAAAGGTGAGCTCTGATTGGACAACACGTCACACTCAGCAGGGGTCATCATGTCACATGTTTAAACATGGCCGACTGTCCTCCACATGTTTAACAGACTGGTTTAAAGTCCGGTTGTAGAAGTTCTGCTGACTCTGTGTGTGTGTGTGTGTGTGTGTGTGTGTGTGTGTGTGTGTGTGTGTGCGTTCCAGCCTACATCCGCTTCAACCTGATCTCCCCGATGATCCAGAAGAGCCCAGAGAAGTAAGAGAGCACCGACACCCATCAGGTTCACCTGGACCGGCACCACCACCTAACTGTTTATGTGCAGGGATGTGAAGCAGAGCAGCTGGGGGTCAGAGGTCACAGGTCAGAGGTTGAGGTGGGCTGCATCATTAAACTGAAACGTGTCAGAACACAATATGAAATAATATTTCCAATAGGAATTTTTTTTTTTTTAAGTACCAGTAACAGTTCAGTGGTACTGACCACAGCTGCATGTAGCTTCAAACAGAACCTCCAGAACTCGTGTTGACATGAGGAACATGCAGCTTCTCTTCTTCCTCAGTCTGGTTCTGTTCGACCTCTTCGTCAACATCCTCGCCCACAACCTGGCAGAACCGCCTACGAGGCCGACGTGGCCCAGCTGGAGTACAAACTGGTGGCCGCAGAACACGGACTGGTGGTCCGACTGAAGGGCTTCAACCACAAGCTGCCGGTCAGGACACGCTGGGAAACATTGGGACACGCTGGGACATACTGGGACACACTGGGACACTATGGGACATACGGTGACACATTGGGACACACTGGGACACATTGGGACACACTGGGACATACTGGGACACACTGGGACACATTGGAACACACTGGGACACACTGGGACACATTGGGACATGCTGGGACACGCTGGGACACACTGGGACACACTGGGACACATTGGGACATACTGGGACATGCTGGGACACACTGGGACACACTGGGACACACTGGGACACATTGGGACATGCTGGGACACGCTGGGACACACTGGGACACACTGGGACACATTGGGACATACTGGGACACACTGGGACACATTGGAACACACTGGGACACACTGGGACACATTGGGACATGCTGGGACACATTGGAACACACTGGGACACACTGGGACACATTGGGACATGCTGGGACACGCTGGGACACACTGGAACACACTGGGACACACTGGGACACATTGGGACATGCTGGGACACGCTGGGACACACTGGGACACACTGGGACACATTGGGACATACTGGGACACACTGGGACACATTGGAACACACTGGGACACACTGGGACACATTGGGACATGCTGGGACACACTGGGACACATTGGAACACACTGGGACACACTGGGACACATTGGGACATGCTGGGACACGCTGGCACATACTGGGACAGAGACAGACAGATCAATAACTGATACGTCTACCTAGTATTGATCCGTATTGATTCAGTATTGATGAGTATTGATCAGTATTAATGAGTATTGATCCAGTATTGATCAGTTTTGATCAGTATTGATCCAGTATTGATCCAGTATTGATCAGTTTTGATCAGTATTGATCCAGTATTGATCCAGTATTGATCAGTATTGATCAGTTTTGATCAGTATTGATCCAGTATTGATCCAGTATTAATCATTATTGATCCAGTATTGATCAGTATTGATCCAGTATTGATCATTATTGATCCAGTATTGATCCAGTATTGATGAGTATTGATCCAGTATTGATCAGTATTGATCCAGTATTGATGAGTATTGATCCAGTATTGATCCAGTATTGATCATTATTGATCCAGTATTGATCAGTATTGATCCAGTATTGATGAGTATTGATCCAGTATTGATCATTATTGATCCAGTATTGATCCAGTATTGATGAGTATTGATCCAGTATTGATCAGTTTTGATCAGTATTGATCCAGTATTGATGAGTATTGATCCAGTATTGATCAGTATTGATCCAGTATTGATGAGTATTGATCCAGTATTGATCATTATTGATCCAGTATTGATCAGTATTGATCCAGTATTGATGAGTATTGATCCAGTATTGATCAGTATTGATCCAGTATTGATCCAGTATTGATGAGTGATTCTACCTCCTTCCAGCTGCTGCTGAGGCTCATCGTGGATCAGCTTGCAGACTTCAGCGCTGATCCGGGGGTCTTCAACATGTTCTCAGAGCAGCTGAAGAAAACCTACTTCAACATCCTCATCAAGCCGGACCGGCTGGGCAAGTACGGAGGACACACACCGAGTGATACACACTCAGAGATCAGTGTGTACTTGTACTGTGTTCAGAGATCAGTGTGTACTTGTACTGTGTTCAGAGACGTGCGGCTGCTGATCCTGGAACACTGCCGCTGGTCCGTCATCCAGAAACATCAGGCCGTCACTAAAGGACTCACCGTCCTCGACCTCATGACCTTCGTCACCGAGCTGAAGGCGGAGCTTTACACTGAGGGGCTGGTGCAGGGGAACTTCACCAGCACGGTTAGACACACACACACACACACACACACACACACACACACACACACACACACACACACACACACACACACACACACACACACACACACACACACACAGAGAGAGAGACACACACACACAGAGAGAGAGACACACACACACACACACACACACACACACACACACACACAGAGAGACACACACACACACACACACACACACACACACACACACACACACACACAGAGAGAGCGACTCAGAACACATTGTGTTTGCTCTGAATGAGTGATGTCAGTCTATCTCATTAATACAAAAAACATCCCATAATAATCAGGGTACAGCTGGTTTTCAGGAGATGATGAGGAAAGGTTCCACCTAAAAGCTTCAGTAGAATAAAGGTTACCGTGGTTACCATCGGAACCGTGGAACAGTGATGTTGATATTGATTGATCATCCATCTGTTTCCTCCACCAGGAGTCCAGACAGTTCCTGAACTACTTCACTGAGTGAGTATCTGTTGCCATGACGACACATCATCTGATCGGACAAACACCGATTCATGAGTCCAGTTCAGACCAGTGTCTCTGTGTGTGATTGTGTGTGTCTCTGTGTGTGTGATTGTGTGTGTCTCTGTGTGTGTGTGTGTGTGTGTGTGTGTGTGTGTGTGTGTGTGTGTGTGTGTGTGTGTGTGTGTGTGTGCAGGAAGCTGCAGTTCCAGCCTCTGCCAGCAGAGGCCCCCGTGTTGTTCCGGGTTGTGGAGCTTCCTCAGAAACATCATCTCTGTAAAATCAAATCTCTGAACAAAGGAGACGCCAACTCTGAGGTCACCGTCTACTACCAGGTAGCGATCAGAGTGACGGACTGCCAACTCAGCTCTTCTCTGCCGCGTGATGTGGCGTGTAAACACTGACACGTGTTTCCTGTCCTGTGTTGCAGTCGGGGCTGAAACAGCTGAGAGAACACGCCCTGATGGAGCTGATGGTGGTGAGTGTCACACACACCTGTCCGTCACACTTGTCTGTCATCAAGATCAGTTCACGGTCTCCATGGTAACCCTGACAGGAAACAGGATGTTAGTCAACAAGCAGAGGGACAGTGAGCCTTTAACATGAGCCTGAAGAACACCTGTAACCATGGTAACGGTGTGTGTGTGTGTGTGTGTCAGATGCACATGGAGGAGCCCTGCTTCGACTTCCTGAGGACGAAGGAGACTCTGGGGTGAGTTTCACTATAAGGAACACACGCTAAGGACACAGCAGAGACACACATGGTGACATCACAGGTGACATCACGGGTGACATCACAGGTGTTAAAACAGGCTGTTCCTTTGCAGGCTGCCTCCCTCTGCTGCAGCCAGCAGGATCTCTTTGACTGACTTTAGTCTGAATGTGATCTCCTGACCTGCAGGTACCAGGTGTACCCGACCTGCAGGAACACCTCGGGGGTGCTGGGATTCTCCGTCACCGTGGAAACACAGGCCACCAAGTTCAGGTGAGTTTACCTGTGGTTTCCGAACGGCGGCCGATCCGCCGAGCCATTAACACGCGTTCCTGCGCTCGCAGCTCGGAGCTGGTGGAGGCGAAGATCGAGGAGTTCCTGCTGAGCTTCGGGGAGCGTCTGGCAGCCCTGAACCAGGAGGCCTTTAGGACCCAGGTGACGGCGCTCATCAAGCTGAAGGAGTGCGAGGACGCTCACCTAGGAGAGGAGGTGGACCGCAACTGGTTTGAGGTCGTCACGCAGCAGTACGTCTTCGACCGGCTCAGCAAGGAGGTGACGCACACGCGTGTTCCTGCACAGATCACACTGATCAATACACAATGTGATCAATACACAACGTGATCAATACACAACGTGATCAATATACAACGTGATCAATATACGTGATCAATACACGTGATCAATATACAACGTGATCAATACACGTGATCAACACACAACGTGATCAATATACAACGTGATCAATATACGTGATCAATACACGTGATCAATATACAACGTGATCAATACACGTGATCAACACACAACGTGATCAATACACGTGATCAATATACGTGATCAATACACGTGATCAACACACAACGTGATCAATATACAACGTGATCAATACACGTGATCAACACACAACGTGATCAATATACAACGTGATCAATATACGTGATCAACACACAACGTGATCAACACACAACGTGATCAATATACAACGTGATCAATACACGTGATCAATACACGTGATCAACACACAACGTGATCAATATACAACGTGATCAATATACGTGATCAACACACAACGTGATCAACACACAACGTGATCAATATACAACGTGATCAATATACGTGATCAATACACAACGTGATCAATACACGTGATCAATATACGTGATCAACACACAACGTGATCAATATACAACGTGATCAATATACGTGATCAACACACAACGTGATCAACACACAACGTGATCAATATACAACGTGATCAATATACGTGATCACTACACAACGTGATCAATATACAACGTGATCAACACACAACGTGATCAACACACAACGTGATCAATACACATGATCAACACAACGTGATCAACACAACGTGATCAACACACAACATGATCAATACACATGATCTGTAAACAGGTGAACAGCTGGTAAACAGGTGGTAAACAGGTGGTGAACAGCCAGTAAACAGCTGGTGAACAGGTGGTAAACAGGTGGTGAACAGCTGGTAAACAGCTGGTGAACAGGTGGTGAACAGCCAGTAAACAGCCGGTAAACAGGTGGTGAACAGCCAGTAAACAGGTGGTGAACAGCCAGTAAACAGGTGGTGAACAGCCAGTAAACAGCTGGTGAACAGGTGGTAAACAGCCGGTGAACAGCCAGTAAACAGCCGGTAAACAGGTGGTAAACAGGTGGTGAACAGCCGGTAAACAGCCGGTAAACAGGTGGTGAACAGCCAGTAAACAGCTGGTGAACAGGTGGTAAACAGGTGGTAGACAGGTGAACAGCCAGTAAACAGGTGGTAAACAGGTGGTAAACAGGTGAACAGCCAGTAAACAGGTGGTAAACAGGTGGTGAACAGCCGGTAAACAGGTGGTGAACAGCCGGTGAACAGCCGGTAAACAGGTGGTAAACAGGTGGTGAACAGCCGGTAAACAGCTGGTGAACAGGTGGTAAACAGGTAAACAGGTGAACAGCCAGTAAACAGGTGGTAAACAGGTGAACAGGTGGTAAACAGGTGGTAAACAGGTGGTAAACAGGTGAACAGCCAGTAAACAGGTGGTAAACAGGTGAACAGGTGGTAAACAGGTGGTAAACAGGTGAACAGCCAGTAAACAGGTGGTAAACAGGTGGTAAACAGGTGAACAGCCAGTAAACAGGTGGTAAACAGGTAAACAGGTGGTAAACAGGTGGTAAACAGGTGAACAGCCAGTAAACAGGTGGTAAACAGGTAAACAGGTGGTAAACAGGTGTGTGTGTGTTGCAGATCGAGGCTCTGAAGACGTTCTCTCAGGACGATCTGGTCTTCTGGTTCCTGCAGCACCGAAACAGCAGCAGCAGGAAGCTCAGTGTTCACGTGAGTGTTTCATTGAGGCTCCGCCCCCTCACCATCACCGCCATGTAGAACTTTTTACACTTTTCAAAATAAAAGACAAACACACTGAACTTCCTGTTTCCTGTCAGGTGGTTGGTTTCGGGGTGGAGGAAAACGACCCCCCCGATCAGAGCGCCGCCTGCAGCCCGGAAAGCTCCGCCCCCTCCTCAGCCTACGGTGAAGTGAGCGAGCTGACCTTCCTGCCGACCTCATCGCCGTCACTCCAGGACGCCACAGTCATCACTGACATCAGAGCGTTTACCTCCTCCCTTCCCCTCCACCCCTACCACAAGATCCTCAGCTAGGCCCCACCCACTGCCTCCTGATTGGCTGTCTGGCAGAGACAGTGAAGTAACCACAGCAACATCCAGCACTGAGGAAAACTCCTGTGGTTTCTTCTTCTACTGTGTGAATGTTGCGTTCACTTCCTGTGGGAACAGAAGCTCTGTAAATAAAATGACACAAAACTACAACCACACACACAAAACTACAACCACACACACAAAACTACAACCACACACACAAAACTACAATCATACACACAAAACTACAATCACACACACAAAACTACAACCACACACACAAAACTACAATCACACACACAAAACTACAATCACACACACAAAACTACAATCACACACAGAAAACTACAATCATACACACAAAACTACAATCACACACACAAAACTACAATCACACACAGAAAACTACAATCATACACACAAAACTACAATCACACACACAAAACTACAACCACACACACAAAACTACAATCACACACAGAAAACTACAATCACACACACAAAACTACAATCACACACACAAAACTACAATCACACACACAAAACTACAATCACACACAGAAAACTACAATCATACACACAGAAAACTACAATCAAACACACAAAACTACAATCACACACACAAAACTACAATCACACACACAAAACTACAGTCACAGAAAATTACAGTCACACAAAAAACTACAATCACACACACAAAACTACAATCACACACACAAAACTACAACCACACACACAAAACTACAATCACACACACAAAACTACAATCACACACACAAAACTACAGTCACAGAAAATTACAGTCACACAAAAAAACTACAATCACACACAAAACTACAGTTACACAAAAAAGTACATTAATGGCCTCCTGATGCTCCGACAGCCTTTTAACATGGAAACACTGTCGGTTCCCGGGGGACGTGAACGCAGCGTGAAGACCTCGGGCTCGTCTGTTACCAAGGAAACATAACGATGATTTTAACGTGTTCGTCCTGTACGAGTCTATTCATGAGGACAGACGTGGAAATAAACATGTGGACTCTGGATGTTCTGCAGTCATGTGATCACTTTAAGAAACGACATACATGTTTCAGTTCAGGAATATTATGTCAGTAAATATCAATAAAAACATTTAAAGAGTTTCTGACGTCTTTATTTTTCACTGTTTTCATTAAAAACAGAATTTAAGATAACAGATATGTTTACTTTCAGCTTCACAGCTGAAGATGCTCGGTTTGACCTGAAGCTTATTAAATAAAGAAAATCCGGGTCACCGGCCGGCCGCCATCTTTGTTTTGGTTCGGAAAGAAGTGAAAAATCATTTTATTTTTATCCGAATTGAAGATTATTTGATGAAGACAGTCGGAAGATGTTTAGAAGATTCTAGAAAAACTTCAAAAACAACATCAATTGTTTTAAAGCGACCTGATTTAACTTGGATAAAACCCAGCGGTTAACAGGAAACAGGAGGAACCAACCGGAGCAGCTGGAAACGGGCAGGAAGAAATAAAACAACTGACCTGTTGGCCTTCAGCAGCGAAACTCAGAAAACTGAACTTCCTGTGATGTCATCAAGACAACAGCTGATAGCAGTTCATCAATCATCACTTCACCTGTTGTTGTTGTTTTTTTCTCCAACTTTATTGAACACAACAAAATGAAAACATCACAAATGATTTAAATGGATTTGAATATTTTAATGTTTGAACAGCAGAATTATTTTGAATATTTGAGGCTTCAGCTTTCTCTGATTTCAGTTTCACACCATCATCATACAGACTTATTAATAATTAGGACCCGAGAACCGAATGGTGCGAAAGCCCTTTTGTTTTTCAAGGAATTCAAATTCTGCTTTTTCTCACTGAGACGCCATTTTGAGCGTCTCGCCATGAAACTACAAGTGACTGTAACTTTTATGTACATATTCCGATCTTCCTCAAACGTTACATCTTTGACAACAGTCCCACCCTGAAGACACCTGTATGGTAATATTCGCTCATGGTCATAGCGCCCCCTGCTGGCAACAGGAAATGACATATTTCATACTTTCACGTGCTTCGTCGAGCTGGTTGATCACATCGACATCAACTCTGGTCAGAATAGCCTTTCAACATTGATGATGATGTATTGAGAAGCTCGTGCTTTTTTGTGAAAGGGCGTCGCCAAGGCGATGCGGCAAAGTTTGATGTTTCGCTTTGACACAGGAAGTTGATGTTTGAGGTCCAGGGATGCTTCAGACTTCACAAGACTTTGCACATGCGTCAGGCGTGGTGAACTCCGCGGCCGCTTCCGACCCGCTGGACCCGATGGGCAGCATGCGAGGGCCCGCATATCTCTAATGCAGTTTTAATTCATAAATATTATACATTCATAAATCATTTTATAGATTAATACATTTTATAGGGGGTTATATAAGACAAAGGAGGGGAAACATCGAATTTTATACGTTAATAAATTGTATTCATTCATTTCATATATTAACAATCTATAAAAAATGACTTTTGATGCCTTCGAATTCTGTGAAGAAAATCACTTTTAATCCTGTTTCCTGCTCAGTTTCCGCTCCACACACACAATGTATACATCAAACTGGAGGGGTTTCTGTCAGCTGCCAGTCCGACTCTCATTGTGATCGGAGTCTCCGTTTTGGCTGAACTCCCTCCGAGTGCTGAGTGCTCCCTCCAGCTCTCCCATAGACTCCCATTATATCTGAGCTCTGAACCTTCTGGTCAGAAACAGGAAGGGAGGGCGTCTCTAACCTGCAACCGTGCCTCAATAATACAAAATAAAACAGTAGGGACGTGAAAATCACTACAGTTCTTCATGACAAGATTCTGATGCTCACGCTGAAAGAATCTTTTCAATAGGACTTGTAGTTTCTGTTTCGTGAGGACTTTCTTGAAGGATGTGCGTCTGCATTTCTGTCTGGGTCATTGCTCCACTGAAGAGTGGGAATCGTCATAGCAACCAGTGACTCCACATCGTTTCCATCATGGCGGTCCTAGCGGGGCCGTTCACGTTTTAGCAGGACACGTCAAACTTCCGCAGCTACGTAGTTTAGCATGCTTTTATAGGACAGTTGAGAGGAGTTGGACTCTTCTCTTTAACAGCAGAAAAATACTGAACAGCTAAAATCACATCAATGAACTCAAGCTGAATTAATGATTTTCTTTTTCACACAATATTTGCTTCATAGTGCTCCGTTTAAACAACGTGAAATAATTAAACAGCTTCAGTGTGTTCAAATCAGGCTTTCACTTTATTGAGTGTTTAACATGAGAAGAGTTACAGCAACTGAACAACTTCTATCTGTTGTTTTATCCCAACTTTCCCAGAATAAATGCACCCTCATGTTTAACATTTTCTAGATAAATCCATCACAATATTCATTATATTTTAAACATAAACCAGTTACACATTAATGAGCCGATAAAGATGGTAAAGGAAATATTTCTGTCAGCGACGTGTGTTTACAGACAGTTTATCTTAAAGCATTTCGAGAAGTTTAAACCCTGATCTGCCTCATCAACGTTATACAACAATCAAATCATCCAACACATACGTGTACGAGTATAAACAGAACCAGCTGATGCTGTCCCAGTTTGATCAGATCAGACGAGCGGATTAAAGAGCGCGAGATGAGACCAGTGGAGATGAAGTTGGGTTGTGAAGCGTTAAGAAGCATTTAATAATAAAGAAAGTCATTCAAAGGCCTCGTTCATGAACAACTGCTGACTAACGTTCACGCCATGATAGTCAGTCTGGTCTTATTCTACCGGGCACAAGGTCACGTAGTTACCAGGCTTTGCAAGCCAGAAGGCCGGATACAGCGGCTCAGAGAACCGGTTACGGAAAGTGTACAGGTGAGTCAGTGTGTCAGAACACACCTGGTAGAAAGACAGCGTGCCAGCAGGCCAGTTTAGATAAACCCCAACACGTTTCCAGCCAACATAGCAGAGACTGGTCATTTTATTTTCATGCCATGCACTTAAACCAGTGTTGTACCCAGTGCCATCCTCTTTGGGAAAAGACCAGAGACCATGGTACCAGGACAAATCATTATTTCCAAATGCAGAGACCTTACTGTCTTGTTTCCTGTCGATTCCTTTATATGCAACAGCAACACCCAAGTGTTCAACATACAGGTCACTCCGCTCTACCTCCCAGTAATGCTGTCCACTCAGACCCTCTCTGCACAGCACCTGAGGATGTTTGCCAAACCTCGCGGGGTTGTCAGGGTAGCCTTGATCCTCTCCATATGTCACCTTCTTGTTGTCGTCGGACAGAAGGAGGTGGTTGTTGGCTGTGTTTGGGTCCAGGCTCAGGTTACAGAAATCTGATGGAGGCAACAACACACAAATCTTTAACTACATCTCCAGCGCAGATCACAGCATCCTGAGCTTATAATAATATATAATAACAAGTATTCAGAGTCGTATCTTCATCAGATGTTAACATGACCGCTGGTACGTGAACATTAGTGATGTCACTGTGGAAACCTGAAACTGGAGCAGAGAAACAGCAGATTCTTCGGTGTTGGATGATGAAGCTCCGCCCCTCTTGAAACATGATGTCATCAGAACAACTCACCCAACTTGTCGCTTCATTGCCGTAGACTTTCTGAACATTTCAAGGGTCTCTGTTGACCGTTTACACAGTTTGACACAAAACCTGATGTTCCTCTGCTCCAGTTTCAGGTTTCCACGGTGACGTCACAAAGGCAATGGAGAGTTGCTTGAACAAGTGGCTTGAAGTGCTTGAAGTCGGACTTACACCAGAGGAGGTCTGTTCTGTCGGTCACCTTCTCCACATCAGTGATGTCGGGCTTTGAGAAGTCGTCCGAGACCAGGACGCCGTCCTTGTAGTGGTAGATAGTCGCTCCGGGGTGTTTGGAATTAGCGATGGCTGCTGTGAGGAAACGGAAGCGGCTGTTGCTCTTCAGGGTTTTAACAACATCACAGAAAGCTCTGGCTTTTTCTCTCACTGCAGTCGACACTTCATCTGACCAGTACCACTTTGCAGGGTCGTGACCTGCAGCTGTGAATAATGGTTGATCCAAGTTAAAGTGGTCCATGTAGGCTGCCAACTGGTCGAGGAAGGAATCGGTGTTTTCCACAGAGGTGAAAACGAAGACCAGAGTGTGCTGGACACCCGCAGCGAGAACCTGTCGATCCAAGTCTGACTGATTTGGAACAATCTTTGTTTCTTCCATCGCCTCCACACACGACTTCATGATGTTGATTTCTCTCTCTTTGTCTTCCAGCCACTTGGTTAAGTTGTAATGACTGAACGGTGAGTGTTCTCCGTCTTCAAAGAGCTTTTTCAGTGAGCTTTCATCTTCCTTCCCTGCTCGGATGAGGGGAATTTTTTCTGCCATGGTTGCCTTTAGCACAGATATGTAATAACCGCACAGCTTCTGGAAACTGCTCATCATTTCGTGCATTTGAGGAAACTCTTTCACCACGTTTTCTTCCAGAGAATCATTGCATCTCATCACCAGTTGGTTTAAGTCATCTAACACGTTCTCGACTTTTCTAACCAGGCCAACAGTGATCCCAGTCACCTGAGGAGCTTCTGCAGCAGAAAGCTTCAGCTGAGTGGGATTGAAATCTAAATCTTTCAGAGGCATCAGCCAGACCTTCAGGGGAACGGAGTTCTCGCCTTTCGCTCCGATCAGCTTTGGAAGCTGCACATAGACCTCCACCGCATCTGCGAAGGTCGCCGGGTTTTTCTCAAGAAGGAAGTCGCCGTAGAATTTGCAGGAGAATGTTTCACAGAGTTTTTTCTCTTCATCAGTCAGCTTCAGCTCAGCGCTGCCCTCAATATTCACTGTAGGAATCTTCTTTATCACCGCCTCCATTTTGCCATGGATGTCCTGGACGTGGCTCGCATCCACCTTCTCACTGTCAAACACAAAGAAAGCATTTGCCCCATAGAGGATGCCTGTGACCACGTGTGTTGCCAAACCCTTCTCCAGAGCTGCTGTCGGTTGCATCGTCATGGTTCCCTGATTGGTCATCAGCTGTTGGAAGTGGGTGGTTGCTTTGTACTGAAGGGTCACTCTGCTCTGACTGTGGAATTTCTTCTGATTATCCAGATACTTGGCAGATCCTCCGGCTTGAATCAGACCACTACAGAAACTGACCTTCAGAGAGGCGCTGACGTCCAGCAGGAAAGATTTTTCTTCTGTGGAGTCATGTGAACTGATCTGAAACGTACTGCTGGGCTGAGAGCTCTTAACTGTGTTCTCCTGCACAGTCTTCTCATCCCAAAGAGTGACACCTGCAGAAAATACAGAGCATCAAGACAGAATGTAATGTTTGGAGAATGGAAAACATTGCAGTCAGGCAAAATAACCTGATCCCCTCTGTTAACATGGTGGTGGTGGTAGTATCATGGTTATCTAACATGGTGGTGGTAGTATCATGGTTATCTAACATGGTGGTGGTAGTATCATGGTTATCTAACATGGTGGTGATAGTATCATGGTTATCTAACATGGATGAGCCTGACTTGTACATGACTTCCTGTGTTGTAACCAGAGCTTACAAGTTTTTTTTAAAAAGTTTTTAAGTTTCTTAAGTTTTTTAAGTTTTTAAGTTTCCTTTTGGCATCAACCAATCAAATCATAGCATGTCATCGACATCATTGAATACCGGAAGATAAACATTAGACTTTTTGTGTTGCTATTACAATTAGCAACATTAGCAAGTTCCTTTTAGAAAAGAGTTTTTCGAAACTTCCATTAGAACAGCAACTTAAATTAAATCTGATGGTTGTTCAACACCAAAACTAGAGCTGCGCTCAGAGAGGAAAAAACGGATTCGGACTTTCAGCGTGGAAAATGATGCTGGCACCGACTGGCTAGCTGGGAGCATTAAACCTCGTGGCCTATTTTGCTGGTCGTGCCATCTTATTGACAACAATTCCTGCTCCCTGTGGACAGCTACAGGATTCACGACTTGGCCAACATGTCACAGGTCCTGAGGATCTGGACTCGGCTTCAACACTAAGAAGGACGAGGAAGAGGTCCAAACCAACCAAGACCTTCTGATGAGGCTCTCGGACCTTCATACCAGCTGCTCATCTGGCTACTTGACTACACTGTTGAAGTAGTTATTTATATATTCTCCCTTTGCGTCCTCAAACACTTGACCCATGTGTCCTCGCTGGTTTCTACTTCTGCTGACAACCATGATGGTGCTTCAGTGAAATCTGATCCAGTTCTTGTGATGAACTGAACCCGTGTCAAACTCTTCATGGAAATCACGCGTGTTGGTGACACATGTTCCTGTGGTGGGAGTTGCATCTTACCTGGGATCAGTTCATCTCTGCGAGCGTCATACAGCATCCCTAAGGTGAAAGGTCGCCCCAGGGCAGCCACCGACTTGATCTGTGAGTCCATTTCTCCAACCTGAGGAGAAACAAGGTGAAGCAGCTCCTTCAGGATCGGATCAGGCAGCTTTAAAAACACCTGCATCACTTTCACACATCTCACCTGGTGAAGGTGTTGATCAGCAGAGTCTTCTTCACTTTCAACTAGAGCTTCCAGTCTGTTGCCGTGAAACGCTACATGCCAGCTTATATCCTGTTCAGTGCCTCGTCTGACTCCACCCCCTGACACGTAGCTGTAATGCATCATCACTTTTCCCTGGAAGGGGACTTTGTGCTTTTCCAGATAAGTTGGATAATCACTGACAACAATTATTTCTGCCAACATTCATAACTTACAAACATTTCCATGGTGAGATATATTCCGTTTCCCTCCATGTCTGTCCACACCCTTGTGATTTGTGAACCAGAAGCTGGAACAGCTGCAGTTCTCCTGGTACCTGCAGCCTTAAACACCTGCTGTCAAACGGGCCTCTACAGTACTGAAGAAAGGCTCTTATACCTTGGAAACATAATAATAATTATACCTTGGAAACATAATTAGGGCCCGAGCACCGAGCATCGGTGCGAAAGCCCTATTGTATTTCGTAAAAATGTTCTTGGTAGTTGTTCGTCGTTCTTCTTCTCCTTACGTAAAGTGATTTTCCTTTTTGGAGGCTTTATCATATTCAAAAACTCATGAAAGTGGAAACACATTTGTCTCCCGGCAAAACATTTCGTATTCTAGTGGAGTCGCGAATGGGCGTGGCCAAATGGTAAATGTGGTCGCCGGGGCATCTCTGTAGGGGGCGCTCTTGAGCCGTTTGGTCACGCCCACTCACGACTCCACTAGAATTAGAAATTTTTCGCCGGGAGACAAATGTGTTTCTACTTTGATGAGTTTTTGAATATGATAAAGCCTCTAAGAAGGAAAATCACTTAAAAGTTGTATAAATAATTCGTTTTCATCGATGTGTGTGCCCGTGAAAGGCGGCCATTTGGAGGTCTCGCCATGAAACTACGGGTTGCTTTAAATCGTATGTACATGGACCGACCTTCTCCAAACATCACAGGTATGATAACAGCCCCGCCCTGAAGACCCTGTGGGGTAATATTCACTCATAGTGATAGCGCCCCCTGTTGGCCACTGGAAATGACACTTTTCATACTTTCACATTCTACGTCGAGCTGGTTGATCCCATGAACCTAAAGTCGGGTCACAATAACCTAAACATGTAGTTGATGATATATTGAGACATTCGTTCGACTTTGTCAATGGGCGTCGCCGTGACGATGCGGCAAAGTTGGATGTCTCGCCGTGACGCAGGAAGTTGATGTTTAAGGTCAACGGATGGTTGACACCTCACGAAATGAGTGACATGCTTCCGGCGTGGTGAGACGATACATCTGATGTGTTTTGCGAGTCGGCGTGGCCAAACGGCTCGCCAGCGCCCCCTGCTGGACACAGGAAACGAGACAAAAATAGCAAATTTAAGTGGGTATACGCAGTCCCTCGCGCGCGACATGTCGGGGAGACGGATTCGGGGAGGCGGCGCGCCGGAGTGCGAGGGCCCGTACATCACTGCTCGCAGTTTTAATTACGAAATACAATACGGCTTTCGCACCAATGCTCGGGCCCTAATTATACCTACGTATTTTATATACAGAGTGTATGTGTGTATGTATGTGTGTGTGTGTGTGTGTGTCTGTGTGTGTGTGTGTGTATGTGTGCGTGTCTGTGTGTGTGTGTGTCTGTGTGTGTCTGTGGGTGTGTGTGTCTGTGTGTGTCTGTCTGTCTGCGTGTGTGTGTGTGTGTGTGTATGTGTGTGTGTGTGTGTGTCTGTGTGTGTGTGTGTGTCTGTGTGTGTCTGTCTGTCTGTGTGTGTGTGTGTCTGTGTGTGTGTGTGTGTGTGTGTGTGTGTGTGTGTGTGTGTGTCTGTGTGTGTCTGTGTGTGTGTGTGTGTGTCTGTGTGTGTGTGTGTGTGTGTGTGTGTGTGTGTCTGTGTGTGTCTGTGTGTGTGTGTGTGTGTGTGTGTCTGTGTGTGTGTGTGTCTGTGTGTGTCTGTGTGTGTGTCTGTGTGTGTGTGTGTGTGTGTGTGTGTGTGTGTGTGTGTGTGTGTGTGTGTGTGTACCTTGCGCTGCTGTCTCAGTTCTGAATGATCCATGTGAGGAGCATCTCCGACCCGAAGCTCCTGCGGGAGGCGACTCTGAGAATCACCAGGCTGCAGCTCCTCCAGCCGGAGAGGAGTCAGACTGTGGAACTGATGGAGGAGGAGGAGGAAGAGGAGGAGGAAGAGGAGGAGGAGGAAGAGGAGGAGAAGGAAAAGGAGAAGGAGGAGGAAGAGGAGGAGGAGGAGGAGGAGGAGGAGGAGGAAGAAGAGGAGGAGTCATTACCTCAGCGTGTTCAGTGGGTCTCTGATGAACTGAATCTTACCGTCCAGACGTTCTGCTCAGACGTTCTCTCTGCCGACAGAAGAACCTGAACAGACACAAGTTGACAGACAGAAACACAGACGGAGAACATCAGAACATCAGAGAACATCAGAGAACATTAGATCAGAGATCATTAGAACATCAGAGAACATTAGATCAGAGAACATCAGAACATCAGAGAACATTAGAACATCAGAACATCAGAGAACATTAGAACATCAGAGAACATTAGAACATCAGAGAACATCAGAACATCAGAGAACATTAGAACATCAGAGAACATTAGAACATCAGAGAACATTAGAACATCAGAACATCAGAGAACATTAGAACATCAGAGAACATCAGAGAACATCAGAACATCAGAGAACATTAGGGTTCTCCAAGTTCGGTCCTTTAATCAGTGAGAAACACTCACCTTCAATCCTCCATGTTTGAGCCTTCCACTGCTGCCAGCACCAGCCCTGTGGGCGTGGCCGTAGCTGGGGGCGTGGCCGTAGCTGGGGGCGGTCTGGTCCCGTGCCCTCCCCCCCCACATCGTCCTGGTAGGGCCGGCGGTTCGGGACGTCTCCTCGGGAAGGGTCGGGCTGGTTCTCCCACAGCAGCTCCGCCTCGATGTCGGTGACGAGGTCCTCCTCCTCCTCCTGCAGCTGGGGAGGATCAGGCAGACGAGGAGGAGGAGGAGGAGAAGGAGGAGGAGGCCGCTGGTCCTTCTCCACCTTCAGGTCGTCTGGGTTGCAGCATCCTGAGAGACTGAAACAGTGAATCAGCTGGTTTCAGTTTCCTCTGATTCGAAGACGTCGATGAGGAGAGCTGAAGAACTTTGGTCAGAACCGGTTCAGCACCTCCTCTGGGCTCCAGGATCTCCACCCTGGAGGACCTCCTCCGACCCAGCACTGCGTTCCTCGGCTTCTTCAGGGAGACCATGAACGTCTCGTGGTTCTCCTCCAGACCGTCGTCAACCAGCTGGATGCTCCACGTCTTCAGGTTCACTCCTGCAGGAGACAGGGAGGAGGTCAGCAGGAGGTCAGCCGGAGACAGGGAGGAGGTCAGCCGGAGGTCAGCTGGAGGACAGTAGGAGACAGGGAGGAGGTCAGCAAGAAGTCAACAGGAGACAGGGAGGATGCCAGCAGGAGGACAGCAGGAGACAGGGAGGAGGTCAGCCGGAGACAGCGAGGAGGTCAGCAGGAGACAGGGAGGAGGTTAGCAGGAGACAGGAAGAAGGTCAGCAGGAGGACAGCAGGAGACAGGGAGGAGGTCAGCAGGAGACAGGAAGGAGGTCAGCAGGAGGACAGCAGGAGACAGGGAGGAGGTCAGCAGGAGACAGGAAGGAGGTCAGCAGGAGGTCAGCAGGAGACAGGAAGGAGGTAGCGAAAAAATTTCCCCTCGGGCATTAATAAAGTAACTACCTAACCTAACCTAACATCAATGAACTCAAGCTGAATTAATGATTTTCTTTTTCACACAATATTTGCTTCATAGTGCTCCGTTTAAACAACGTGAAATAATTAAACAGCTTCAGTGTGTTCAAATCAGGCTTTCACTTTATTGAGTGTTTAACATGAGAAGAGTTACAGCAACTGAACAACTTCTATCTGTTGTTTTATCCCAACTTTCCCAGAATAAATGCACCCTCATGTTTAACATTTTCTAGATAAATCCATCACAATATTCATTATATTTTAAACATAAACCAGTTACACATTAATGAGCCGATAAAGATGGTAAAGGAAATATTTCTGTCAGCGACGTGTGTTTACAGACAGTTTATCTTAAAGCATTTCGAGAAGTTTAAACCCTGATCTGCCTCATCAACGTTATACAACAATCAAATCATCCAACACATACGTGTACGAGTATAAACAGAACCAGCTGATGCTGTCCCAGTTTGATCAGATCAGACGAGCGGATTAAAGAGCGCGAGATGAGACCAGTGGAGATGAAGTTGGGTTGTGAAGCGTTAAGAAGCATTTAATAATAAAGAAAGTCATTCAAAGGCCTCGTTCATGAACAACTGCTGACTAACGTTCACGCCATGATAGTCAGTCTGGTCTTATTCTACCGGGCACAAGGTCACGTAGTTACCAGGCTTTGCAAGCCAGAAGGCCGGATACAGCGGCTCAGAGAACCGGTTACGGAAAGTGTACAGGTGAGTCAGTGTGTCAGAACACACCTGGTAGAAAGACAGCGTGCCAGCAGGCCAGTTTAGATAAACCCCAACACGTTTCCAGCCAACATAGCAGAGACTGGTCATTTTATTTTCATGCCATGCACTTAAACCAGTGTTGTACCCAGTGCCATCCTCTTTGGGAAAAGACCAGAGACCATGGTACCAGGACAAATCATTATTTCCAAATGCAGAGACCTTACTGTCTTGTTTCCTGTCGATTCCTTTATATGCAACAGCAACACCCAAGTGTTCAACATACAGGTCACTCCGCTCTACCTCCCAGTAATGCTGTCCACTCAGACCCTCTCTGCACAGCACCTGAGGATGTTTGCCAAACCTCGCGGGGTTGTCAGGGTAGCCTTGATCCTCTCCATATGTCACCTTCTTGTTGTCGTCGGACAGAAGGACGTGGTTGTTGGCTGTGTTTGGGTCCAGCGGGGGGCGCTGGCGAGCCGTTTGGCCACGCCCACTCGCAAAACACGTCAGATGTATCGTCTCACCACGCCGGATGTATGTGACACATTTCATGAGGTTTCAAACCTTAAACACCAACTTCCTGTGTCACGGCGAGACATCCAACTTTGCCGCATCGTCACGGCGACGCCCATTGACAAAGTCGAACGAACGTCTCAATATATCATCAACTACATGTTTAGGTTGTTGTGACCCGACTTTACGTTCATGGGATCAACCAGCTCGACGTAGAATGTGAAAGTATGAAAAGTGTCATTTCCAGTGGCCAACAGGGGGCGCTATGACTATGAGAGAATATTCCCCCACAGGGGTCTTCAGGGCGGGGCTGTTATCATACCTGTGATGTTTGGAGAAGGTCGGTCCATGTACATACGATTTAAAGCAACTCCTAGTTTCATGGCGAGACCTCAAAATGGCCGCCTCTCACGGGCACACACATCGATGAAAACGAATTATTTATACAACTTTTAATCCCAAACATGTTTTCTATCCAGAGAACCGAAATTCAAGTCGGTCGGACAAAATCCCTCGGAGGAGTTCGACAAAGTACAACGTGTCAGAATCGCCCAAAATGGCGACTAAATTCAAAATGGTGGACTTCCTGTCCAGTTGACGTAACGGTGCAATGTAACTTTTTTGTGTGTCCACCGGATTTGGTGAATTTAGGTAAATGTGGCCGCCGGGGCATCTCTGTAGGGGGCGCTCTCGAGCCGTTTGGTCACGCCCACTCACGACTCCACTAGAATTAGAAATTTTTCGCCGGGAGACAAATGTGTTTCTACTTTGATGAGTTTTTGAATATGATAAAGCCTCTAAGAAGGAAAATCACTTTACGTAAGAATAATAAGGAAA
>NW_027185248.1:387500-412500 GCF_022577435.1 Embiotoca jacksoni
CTGCACAGCACCTGAGGATGTTTGCCAAACCTCGCGGGGTTGTCAGGGTAGCCTTGATCCTCTCCATATGTCACCTTCTTGTTGTCGTCGGACAGAAGGACGTGGTTGTTGGCTGTGTTTGGGTCCAGCGGGGGGCGCTGGCGAGCCGTTTGGCCACGCCCACTCGCAAAACACGTCAGATGTATCGTCTCACCACGCCGGATGTATGTGACACATTTCATGAGGTTTCAAACCTTAAACACCAACTTCCTGTGTCACGGCGAGACATCCAACTTTGCCGCATCGTCACGGCGACGCCCATTGACAAAGTCGAACGAACGTCTCAATATATCATCAACTACATGTTTAGGTTATTGTGACCCGACTTTACGTTCATGGGATCAACCAGCTCGACGTAGAATGTGAAAGTATGAAAAGTGTCATTTCCAGTGGCCAACAGGGGGCGCTATGACTATGAGAGAATATTCCCCCACAGGGGTCTTCAGGGCGGGGCTGTTATCATACCTGTGATGTTTGGAGAAGGTCGGTCCATGTACATACGATTTAAAGCAACTCCTAGTTTCATGGCGAGACCTCAAAATGGCCGCCTCTCACGGGCACACACATCGATGAAAACGAATTATTTATACAACTTTTAATCCCAAACATGTTTTCTATCCAGAGAACCGAAATTCAAGTCGGTCGGACAAAATCCCTCGGAGGAGTTCGACAAAGTACAACGTGTCAGAATCGCCCAAAATGGCGACTAAATTCAAAATGGTGGACTTCCTGTCCAGTTGACGTAACGGTGCAATGTAACTTTTTTGTGTGTCCACCGGATTTGGTGAATTTAGGTAAATGTGGCCGCCGGGGCATCTCTGTAGGGGGCGCTCTCGAGCCGTTTGGTCACGCCCACTCACGACTCCACTAGAATTAGAAATTTTTCGCCGGGAGACAAATGTGTTTCTACTTTGATGAGTTTTTGAATATGATAAAGCCTCTAAGAAGGAAAATCACTTTACGTAAGAATAATAAGGAAAGAGAAAAATAATTCCTTGGAAAAACAACAGAGCTTCGCACCCTAAAAACTGGACTGGCCTGTCAGACCACGTTCCTTCAGGACAGGCCCGCTCCTGTTTCACCTCATGAATCACAGAGATGAAGTTCAGGTGGTGTCTTTGAGGGAAGCTGAGAGAAGGAGGAGGTGAAAGAGGAAGGCTCGTTTCACACACACACACACACACACACACACACACACACACACACACACACACACACACACACACACACACACACACACACACACTGTGAGGCTTTTTGGAGCCGACCTCTAGTGGTCCTCGGTGGTATTGCAGCTGAAACTTCTGCATCAGAACCAGTTTGTGTAGAAAACAGAAAGTCCAGATTTCCTTCCTTCAGTTTATTGAGTTTTAATGTTCAGAGCAGCGTGACAGTAAACATGACGAGCGTCGCCGTGACGACGGCGAGCAGCTCAGCGAGCGCGAGCCGGCGATGAACAGATGAAGGCGTGTTGAGTTTTGGCCGAGCAGCTGCTGGAGATCCTTCTGGGACCTTCGACCAGGACGCAGTCAGAACCGCCGTCGGGCCGCTCGGAGTCCGACGAGGGACCGGCGGCCCACGTCCAGAGACCAGGACCTCCGGACGGACCTGAGGGACACCGAGGACAGGTCCATTAAACCAGCAGATCGATTCTGATGAGAACCTTTAATTGGAGCAGAGGGAAGTGGACGGATCAGAACCAAAGGAAACGCACCGATCCAGAAGGGCTGCTTCCCGGCCAACCGCCAGAACCAGCTGACGTCTCTTCTGGAGCGAACGCTGATCAGGCTGCTGTTTAACCTGTGGAGGTTCAGAGAACCGATGTCAGAACACCGTCTGGACCAGAACCCGTCTGGACCAGAACCTGTCTGGACCCGGACCAGAACACCATCTGGACCAGAACACCATCAGAACACTGTCTGGACCCGGGTACTCACAGCAGAGAGCAGGTCCGCTCGGCGCTGGCCCAGCTGGCCACAGACGAGCTCACCGTGTAGCAGCGTTTCCTGTAATGAGTCCAACCGTCAGCACACGAGCTGCTGACCGACCTCCCCGTCTGAAACAGAGGTCAGAGGTCAGAGGTCAGAGCCTTGGACAAGCTGCAGACGTAACATGTGTGAGTGTGTGTGTGTGTGTGTGTGTGTGTCTGTCTGTGTCTGTGTGTGTGTGTCTGTGTGTGTGTGTCTGTGTGTGTGTGTATGTGTCTGTGTGTGTGTGTGTGTGTCTGTCTGTGTCTGTGTGTGTGTGTCTGTGTGTGTATGTGTCTGTGTGTGTGTGTATGTGTGTGTGTCTGTGTGTGTCTGTGTGTGTGTGTGTGTGTGTCTGTGTGTGTGTCTGTGTGTGTGTCTGTGTGTGTGTGTATGTGTATGTGTGTGTGTCTGTGTGTGTGTCTGTGTGTGTGTCTGTGTGTGTGTCTGTCTGTGTGTGTGTGTGTGTGTGTGTGTGTGTGTGTGTGTGTGTGTGTGTGTGTACCTTGCGCTGCTGTCTCAGTTCTGAATGATCCATGTGAGGAGCATCTCCGACCCGAAGCTCCTGCGGGAGGCGACTCTGAGAATCACCAGGCTGCAGCTCCTCCAGCCGGAGAGGAGTCAGACTGTGGAACTGATGGAGGAGGAGGAGGAAGAGGAGGAGGAAGAGGAGGAGGAGGAAGAGGAGGAGAAGGAGAAGGAGGAGGAAGAGGAGGAGGAGGAGGAGGAGGAGGAGGAGGAGGAAGAAGAGGAGGAGTCATTACCTCAGCGTGTTCAGTGGGTCTCTGATGAACTGAATCTTACCGTCCAGACGTTCTGCTCAGACGTTCTCTCTGCCGACAGAAGAACCTGAACAGACACAAGTTGACAGACAGAAACACAGACGGAGAACATCAGAACATCAGAGAACATCAGAGAACATTAGATCAGAGATCATTAGAACATCAGAGAACATTAGATCAGAGAACATCAGAACATCAGAGAACATTAGAACATCAGAACATCAGAGAACATTAGAACATCAGAGAACATTAGAACATCAGAGAACATCAGAACATCAGAGAACATTAGAACATCAGAGAACATTAGAACATCAGAGAACATTAGAACATCAGAACATCAGAGAACATTAGAACATCAGAGAACATCAGAGAACATCAGAACATCAGAGAACATTAGGGTTCTCCAAGTTCGGTCCTTTAATCAGTGAGAAACACTCACCTTCAATCCTCCATGTTTGAGCCTTCCACTGCTGCCAGCACCAGCCCTGTGGGCGTGGCCGTAGCTGGGGGCGTGGCCGTAGCTGGGGGCGGTCTGGTCCCGTGCCCTCCCCCCCCACATCGTCCTGGTAGGGCCGGCGGTTCGGGACGTCTCCTCGGGAAGGGTCGGGCTGGTTCTCCCACAGCAGCTCCGCCTCGATGTCGGTGACGAGGTCCTCCTCCTCCTCCTGCAGCTGGGGAGGATCAGGCAGACGAGGAGGAGGAGGAGGAGAAGGAGGAGGAGGCCGCTGGTCCTTCTCCACCTTCAGGTCGTCTGGGTTGCAGCATCCTGAGAGACTGAAACAGTGAATCAGCTGGTTTCAGTTTCCTCTGATTCGAAGACGTCGATGAGGAGAGCTGAAGAACTTTGGTCAGAACCGGTTCAGCACCTCCTCTGGGCTCCAGGATCTCCACCCTGGAGGACCTCCTCCGACCCAGCACTGCGTTCCTCGGCTTCTTCAGGGAGACCATGAACGTCTCGTGGTTCTCCTCCAGACCGTCGTCAACCAGCTGGATGCTCCACGTCTTCAGGTTCACTCCTGCAGGAGACAGGGAGGAGGTCAGCAGGAGGTCAGCCGGAGACAGGGAGGAGGTCAGCCGGAGGTCAGCTGGAGGACAGTAGGAGACAGGGAGGAGGTCAGCAAGAAGTCAACAGGAGACAGGGAGGATGCCAGCAGGAGGACAGCAGGAGACAGGGAGGAGGTCAGCCGGAGACAGCGAGGAGGTCAGCAGGAGACAGGGAGGAGGTTAGCAGGAGACAGGAAGAAGGTCAGCAGGAGGACAGCAGGAGACAGGGAGGAGGTCAGCAGGAGACAGGAAGGAGGTCAGCAGGAGGACAGCAGGAGACAGGGAGGAGGTCAGCAGGAGACAGGAAGGAGGTCAGCAGGAGGTCAGCAGGAGACAGGAAGGAGGTAGCGAAAAAATTTCCCCTCGGGCATTAATAAAGTAACTACCTAACCTAACCTAACATCAATGAACTCAAGCTGAATTAATGATTTTCTTTTTCACACAATATTTGCTTCATAGTGCTCCGTTTAAACAACGTGAAATAATTAAACAGCTTCAGTGTGTTCAAATCAGGCTTTCACTTTATTGAGTGTTTAACATGAGAAGAGTTACAGCAACTGAACAACTTCTATCTGTTGTTTTATCCCAACTTTCCCAGAATAAATGCACCCTCATGTTTAACATTTTCTAGATAAATCCATCACAATATTCATTATATTTTAAACATAAACCAGTTACACATTAATGAGCCGATAAAGATGGTAAAGGAAATATTTCTGTCAGCGACGTGTGTTTACAGACAGTTTATCTTAAAGCATTTCGAGAAGTTTAAACCCTGATCTGCCTCATCAACGTTATACAACAATCAAATCATCCAACACATACGTGTACGAGTATAAACAGAACCAGCTGATGCTGTCCCAGTTTGATCAGATCAGACGAGCGGATTAAAGAGCGCGAGATGAGACCAGTGGAGATGAAGTTGGGTTGTGAAGCGTTAAGAAGCATTTAATAATAAAGAAAGTCATTCAAAGGCCTCGTTCATGAACAACTGCTGACTAACGTTCACGCCATGATAGTCAGTCTGGTCTTATTCTACCGGGCACAAGGTCACGTAGTTACCAGGCTTTGCAAGCCAGAAGGCCGGATACAGCGGCTCAGAGAACCGGTTACGGAAAGTGTACAGGTGAGTCAGTGTGTCAGAACACACCTGGTAGAAAGACAGCGTGCCAGCAGGCCAGTTTAGATAAACCCCAACACGTTTCCAGCCAACATAGCAGAGACTGGTCATTTTATTTTCATGCCATGCACTTAAACCAGTGTTGTACCCAGTGCCATCCTCTTTGGGAAAAGACCAGAGACCATGGTACCAGGACAAATCATTATTTCCAAATGCAGAGACCTTACTGTCTTGTTTCCTGTCGATTCCTTTATATGCAACAGCAACACCCAAGTGTTCAACATACAGGTCACTCCGCTCTACCTCCCAGTAATGCTGTCCACTCAGACCCTCTCTGCACAGCACCTGAGGATGTTTGCCAAACCTCGCGGGGTTGTCAGGGTAGCCTTGATCCTCTCCATATGTCACCTTCTTGTTGTCGTCGGACAGAAGGACGTGGTTGTTGGCTGTGTTTGGGTCCAGCGGGGGGCGCTGGCGAGCCGTTTGGCCACGCCCACTCGCAAAACACGTCAGATGTATCGTCTCACCACGCCGGATGTATGTGACACATTTCATGAGGTTTCAAACCTTAAACACCAACTTCCTGTGTCACGGCGAGACATCCAACTTTGCCGCATCGTCACGGCGACGCCCATTGACAAAGTCGAACGAACGTCTCAATATATCATCAACTACATGTTTAGGTTATTGTGACCCGACTTTACGTTCATGGGATCAACCAGCTCGACGTAGAATGTGAAAGTATGAAAAGTGTCATTTCCAGTGGCCAACAGGGGGCGCTATGACTATGAGAGAATATTCCCCCACAGGGGTCTTCAGGGCGGGGCTGTTATCATACCTGTGATGTTTGGAGAAGGTCGGTCCATGTACATACGATTTAAAGCAACTCCTAGTTTCATGGCGAGACCTCAAAATGGCCGCCTCTCACGGGCACACACATCGATGAAAACGAATTATTTATACAACTTTTAATCCCAAACATGTTTTCTATCCAGAGAACCGAAATTCAAGTCGGTCGGACAAAATCCCTCGGAGGAGTTCGACAAAGTACAACGTGTCAGAATCGCCCAAAATGGCGACTAAATTCAAAATGGTGGACTTCCTGTCCAGTTGACGTAACGGTGCAATGTAACTTTTTTGTGTGTCCACCGGATTTGGTGAATTTAGGTAAATGTGGCCGCCGGGGCATCTCTGTAGGGGGCGCTCTCGAGCCGTTTGGTCACGCCCACTCACGACTCCACTAGAATTAGAAATTTTTCGCCGGGAGACAAATGTGTTTCTACTTTGATGAGTTTTTGAATATGATAAAGCCTCTAAGAAGGAAAATCACTTTACGTAAGAATAATAAGGAAAGAGAAAAATAATTCCTTGGAAAAACAACAGAGCTTCGCACCCTAAAAACTGGACTGGCCTGTCAGACCACGTTCCTTCAGGACAGGCCCGCTCCTGTTTCACCTCATGAATCACAGAGATGAAGTTCAGGTGGTGTCTTTGAGGGAAGCTGAGAGAAGGAGGAGGTGAAAGAGGAAGGCTCGTTTCACACACACACACACACACACACACACACACACACACACACACACACACACACTGTGAGGCTTTTTGGAGCCGACCTCTAGTGGTCCTCGGTGGTATTGCAGCTGAAACTTCTGCATCAGAACCAGTTTGTGTAGAAAACAGAAAGTCCAGATTTCCTTCCTTCAGTTTATTGAGTTTTAATGTTCAGAGCAGCGTGACAGTAAACATGACGAGCGTCGCCGTGACGACGGCGAGCAGCTCAGCGAGCGCGAGCCGGCGATGAACAGATGAAGGCGTGTTGAGTTTCGGCCGAGCAGCTGCTGGAGATCCTTCTGGGACCTTCGACCAGGACGCAGTCAGAACCGCCGTCGGGCCGCTCGGAGTCCGACGAGGGACCGGCGGCCCACGTCCAGAGACCAGGACCTCCGGACGGACCTGAGGGACACCGAGGACAGGTCCATTAAACCAGCAGATCGATTCTGATGAGAACCTTTAATTGGAGCAGAGGGAAGTGGACGGATCAGAACCAAAGGAAACGCACCGATCCAGAAGGGCTGCTTCCCGGCCAACCGCCAGAACCAGCTGACGTCTCTTCTGGAGCGAACGCTGATCAGGCTGCTGTTTAACCTGTGGAGGTTCAGAGAACCGATGTCAGAACACCGTCTGGACCAGAACCCGTCTGGACCAGAACCTGTCTGGACCCGGACCAGAACACCATCTGGACCAGAACACCATCAGAACACTGTCTGGACCCGGGTACTCACAGCAGAGAGCAGGTCCGCTCGGCGCTGGCCCAGCTGGCCACAGACGAGCTCACCGTGTAGCAGCGTTTCCTGTAATGAGTCCAACCGTCAGCACACGAGCTGCTGACCGACCTCCCCGTCTGAAACAGAGGTCAGAGGTCAGAGGTCAGAGCCTTGGACAAGCTGCAGACGTAACATGTGTGAGTGTGTGTGTGTGTGTGTGTGTGTGTCTGTCTGTGTCTGTGTGTGTGTGTCTGTGTGTGTGTGTCTGTGTGTGTGTGTATGTGTCTGTGTGTGTGTGTGTGTGTGTCTGTCTGTGTCTGTGTGTGTGTGTCTGTGTGTGTATGTGTCTGTGTGTGTGTGTATGTGTGTGTGTCTGTGTGTGTCTGTGTGTGTGTGTGTGTGTGTCTGTGTGTGTGTCTGTGTGTGTGTCTGTGTGTGTGTGTATGTGTATGTGTGTGTGTCTGTGTGTGTGTCTGTGTGTGTGTCTGTCTGTGTGTGTGTCTGTCTGTGTGTGTGTGTGTGTGTGTGTGTGTGTGTGTGTGTGTGTGTGTGTGTGTGTGTGTGTGTGTGTGTGTGTGTGTACCTTGCGCTGCTGTCTCAGTTCTGAATGATCCATGTGAGGAGCATCTCCGACCCGAAGCTCCTGCGGGAGGCGACTCTGAGAATCACCAGGCTGCAGCTCCTCCAGCCGGAGAGGAGTCAGACTGTGGAACTGATGGAGGAGGAGGAGGAAGAGGAGGAGGAAGAGGAGGAGGAGGAAGAGGAGGAGAAGGAGAAGGAGGAGGAAGAGGAGGAGGAGGAGGAGGAGGAGGAGGAGGAGGAAGAAGAGGAGGAGTCATTACCTCAGCGTGTTCAGTGGGTCTCTGATGAACTGAATCTTACCGTCCAGACGTTCTGCTCAGACGTTCTCTCTGCCGACAGAAGAACCTGAACAGACACAAGTTGACAGACAGAAACACAGACGGAGAACATCAGAACATCAGAGAACATCAGAGAACATTAGATCAGAGATCATTAGAACATCAGAGAACATTAGATCAGAGAACATCAGAACATCAGAGAACATTAGAACATCAGAACATCAGAGAACATTAGAACATCAGAGAACATTAGAACATCAGAGAACATCAGAACATCAGAGAACATTAGAACATCAGAGAACATTAGAACATCAGAGAACATTAGAACATCAGAACATCAGAGAACATTAGAACATCAGAGAACATCAGAGAACATCAGAACATCAGAGAACATTAGGGTTCTCCAAGTTCGGTCCTTTAATCAGTGAGAAACACTCACCTTCAATCCTCCATGTTTGAGCCTTCCACTGCTGCCAGCACCAGCCCTGTGGGCGTGGCCGTAGCTGGGGGCGTGGCCGTAGCTGGGGGCGGTCTGGTCCCGTGCCCTCCCCCCCCACATCGTCCTGGTAGGGCCGGCGGTTCGGGACGTCTCCTCGGGAAGGGTCGGGCTGGTTCTCCCACAGCAGCTCCGCCTCGATGTCGGTGACGAGGTCCTCCTCCTCCTCCTGCAGCTGGGGAGGATCAGGCAGACGAGGAGGAGGAGGAGGAGAAGGAGGAGGAGGCCGCTGGTCCTTCTCCACCTTCAGGTCGTCTGGGTTGCAGCATCCTGAGAGACTGAAACAGTGAATCAGCTGGTTTCAGTTTCCTCTGATTCGAAGACGTCGATGAGGAGAGCTGAAGAACTTTGGTCAGAACCGGTTCAGCACCTCCTCTGGGCTCCAGGATCTCCACCCTGGAGGACCTCCTCCGACCCAGCACTGCGTTCCTCGGCTTCTTCAGGGAGACCATGAACGTCTCGTGGTTCTCCTCCAGACCGTCGTCAACCAGCTGGATGCTCCACGTCTTCAGGTTCACTCCTGCAGGAGACAGGGAGGAGGTCAGCAGGAGGTCAGCCGGAGACAGGGAGGAGGTCAGCCGGAGGTCAGCTGGAGGACAGTAGGAGACAGGGAGGAGGTCAGCAAGAAGTCAACAGGAGACAGGGAGGATGCCAGCAGGAGGACAGCAGGAGACAGGGAGGAGGTCAGCCGGAGACAGCGAGGAGGTCAGCAGGAGACAGGGAGGAGGTTAGCAGGAGACAGGAAGAAGGTCAGCAGGAGGACAGCAGGAGACAGGGAGGAGGTCAGCAGGAGACAGGAAGGAGGTCAGCAGGAGGACAGCAGGAGACAGGGAGGAGGTCAGCAGGAGACAGGAAGGAGGTCAGCAGGAGGTCAGCAGGAGACAGGAAGGAGGTAGCGAAAAAATTTCCCCTCGGGCATTAATAAAGTAACTACCTAACCTAACCTAACATCAATGAACTCAAGCTGAATTAATGATTTTCTTTTTCACACAATATTTGCTTCATAGTGCTCCGTTTAAACAACGTGAAATAATTAAACAGCTTCAGTGTGTTCAAATCAGGCTTTCACTTTATTGAGTGTTTAACATGAGAAGAGTTACAGCAACTGAACAACTTCTATCTGTTGTTTTATCCCAACTTTCCCAGAATAAATGCACCCTCATGTTTAACATTTTCTAGATAAATCCATCACAATATTCATTATATTTTAAACATAAACCAGTTACACATTAATGAGCCGATAAAGATGGTAAAGGAAATATTTCTGTCAGCGACGTGTGTTTACAGACAGTTTATCTTAAAGCATTTCGAGAAGTTTAAACCCTGATCTGCCTCATCAACGTTATACAACAATCAAATCATCCAACACATACGTGTACGAGTATAAACAGAACCAGCTGATGCTGTCCCAGTTTGATCAGATCAGACGAGCGGATTAAAGAGCGCGAGATGAGACCAGTGGAGATGAAGTTGGGTTGTGAAGCGTTAAGAAGCATTTAATAATAAAGAAAGTCATTCAAAGGCCTCGTTCATGAACAACTGCTGACTAACGTTCACGCCATGATAGTCAGTCTGGTCTTATTCTACCGGGCACAAGGTCACGTAGTTACCAGGCTTTGCAAGCCAGAAGGCCGGATACAGCGGCTCAGAGAACCGGTTACGGAAAGTGTACAGGTGAGTCAGTGTGTCAGAACACACCTGGTAGAAAGACAGCGTGCCAGCAGGCCAGTTTAGATAAACCCCAACACGTTTCCAGCCAACATAGCAGAGACTGGTCATTTTATTTTCATGCCATGCACTTAAACCAGTGTTGTACCCAGTGCCATCCTCTTTGGGAAAAGACCAGAGACCATGGTACCAGGACAAATCATTATTTCCAAATGCAGAGACCTTACTGTCTTGTTTCCTGTCGATTCCTTTATATGCAACAGCAACACCCAAGTGTTCAACATACAGGTCACTCCGCTCTACCTCCCAGTAATGCTGTCCACTCAGACCCTCTCTGCACAGCACCTGAGGATGTTTGCCAAACCTCGCGGGGTTGTCAGGGTAGCCTTGATCCTCTCCATATGTCACCTTCTTGTTGTCGTCGGACAGAAGGACGTGGTTGTTGGCTGTGTTTGGGTCCAGCGGGGGGCGCTGGCGAGCCGTTTGGCCACGCCCACTCGCAAAACACGTCAGATGTATCGTCTCACCACGCCGGATGTATGTGACACATTTCATGAGGTTTCAAACCTTAAACACCAACTTCCTGTGTCACGGCGAGACATCCAACTTTGCCGCATCGTCACGGCGACGCCCATTGACAAAGTCGAACGAACGTCTCAATATATCATCAACTACATGTTTAGGTTATTGTGACCCGACTTTACGTTCATGGGATCAACCAGCTCGACGTAGAATGTGAAAGTATGAAAAGTGTCATTTCCAGTGGCCAACAGGGGGCGCTATGACTATGAGAGAATATTCCCCCACAGGGGTCTTCAGGGCGGGGCTGTTATCATACCTGTGATGTTTGGAGAAGGTCGGTCCATGTACATACGATTTAAAGCAACTCCTAGTTTCATGGCGAGACCTCAAAATGGCCGCCTCTCACGGGCACACACATCGATGAAAACGAATTATTTATACAACTTTTAATCCCAAACATGTTTTCTATCCAGAGAACCGAAATTCAAGTCGGTCGGACAAAATCCCTCGGAGGAGTTCGACAAAGTACAACGTGTCAGAATCGCCCAAAATGGCGACTAAATTCAAAATGGTGGACTTCCTGTCCAGTTGACGTAACGGTGCAATGTAACTTTTTTGTGTGTCCACCGGATTTGGTGAATTTAGGTAAATGTGGCCGCCGGGGCATCTCTGTAGGGGGCGCTCTCGAGCCGTTTGGTCACGCCCACTCACGACTCCACTAGAATTAGAAATTTTTCGCCGGGAGACAAATGTGTTTCTACTTTGATGAGTTTTTGAATATGATAAAGCCTCTAAGAAGGAAAATCACTTTACGTAAGAATAATAAGGAAAGAGAAAAATAATTCCTTGGAAAAACAACAGAGCTTCGCACCCTAAAAACTGGACTGGCCTGTCAGACCACGTTCCTTCAGGACAGGCCCGCTCCTGTTTCACCTCATGAATCACAGAGATGAAGTTCAGGTGGTGTCTTTGAGGGAAGCTGAGAGAAGGAGGAGGTGAAAGAGGAAGGCTCGTTTCACACACACACACACACACACACACACACACACACACACACACACACACACTGTGAGGCTTTTTGGAGCCGACCTCTAGTGGTCCTCGGTGGTATTGCAGCTGAAACTTCTGCATCAGAACCAGTTTGTGTAGAAAACAGAAAGTCCAGATTTCCTTCCTTCAGTTTATTGAGTTTTAATGTTCAGAGCAGCGTGACAGTAAACATGACGAGCGTCGCCGTGACGACGGCGAGCAGCTCAGCGAGCGCGAGCCGGCGATGAACAGATGAAGGCGTGTTGAGTTTTGGCCGAGCAGCTGCTGGAGATCCTTCTGGGACCTTCGACCAGGACGCAGTCAGAACCGCCGTCGGGCCGCTCGGAGTCCGACGAGGGACCGGCGGCCCACGTCCAGAGACCAGGACCTCCGGACGGACCTGAGGGACACCGAGGACAGGTCCATTAAACCAGCAGATCGATTCTGATGAGAACCTTTAATTGGAGCAGAGGGAAGTGGACGGATCAGAACCAAAGGAAACGCACCGATCCAGAAGGGCTGCTTCCCGGCCAACCGCCAGAACCAGCTGACGTCTCTTCTGGAGCGAACGCTGATCAGGCTGCTGTTTAACCTGTGGAGGTTCAGAGAACCGATGTCAGAACACCGTCTGGACCAGAACCCGTCTGGACCAGAACCTGTCTGGACCCGGACCAGAACACCATCTGGACCAGAACACCATCAGAACACTGTCTGGACCCGGGTACTCACAGCAGAGAGCAGGTCCGCTCGGCGCTGGCCCAGCTGGCCACAGACGAGCTCACCGTGTAGCAGCGTTTCCTGTAATGAGTCCAACCGTCAGCACACGAGCTGCTGACCGACCTCCCCGTCTGAAACAGAGGTCAGAGGTCAGAGGTCAGAGCCTTGGACAAGCTGCAGACGTAACATGTGTGAGTGTGTGTGTGTGTGTGTGTGTGTGTCTGTCTGTGTCTGTGTGTGTGTGTCTGTGTGTGTGTGTCTGTGTGTGTGTGTATGTGTCTGTGTGTGTGTGTGTGTGTGTCTGTCTGTGTCTGTGTGTGTGTGTCTGTGTGTGTATGTGTCTGTGTGTGTGTGTATGTGTGTGTGTCTGTGTGTGTCTGTGTGTGTGTGTGTGTGTGTCTGTGTGTGTGTCTGTGTGTGTGTCTGTGTGTGTGTGTATGTGTATGTGTGTGTGTCTGTGTGTGTGTCTGTGTGTGTGTCTGTCTGTGTGTGTGTCTGTCTGTGTGTGTGTGTGTGTGTGTGTGTGTGTGTGTGTGTGTGTGTGTGTGTGTGTGTGTGTGTGTGTGTGTGTGTGTGTGTACCTTGCGCTGCTGTCTCAGTTCTGAATGATCCATGTGAGGAGCATCTCCGACCCGAAGCTCCTGCGGGAGGCGACTCTGAGAATCACCAGGCTGCAGCTCCTCCAGCCGGAGAGGAGTCAGACTGTGGAACTGATGGAGGAGGAGGAGGAAGAGGAGGAGGAAGAGGAGGAGGAGGAAGAGGAGGAGAAGGAGAAGGAGGAGGAAGAGGAGGAGGAGGAGGAGGAGGAGGAGGAGGAGGAAGAAGAGGAGGAGTCATTACCTCAGCGTGTTCAGTGGGTCTCTGATGAACTGAATCTTACCGTCCAGACGTTCTGCTCAGACGTTCTCTCTGCCGACAGAAGAACCTGAACAGACACAAGTTGACAGACAGAAACACAGACGGAGAACATCAGAACATCAGAGAACATCAGAGAACATTAGATCAGAGATCATTAGAACATCAGAGAACATTAGATCAGAGAACATCAGAACATCAGAGAACATTAGAACATCAGAACATCAGAGAACATTAGAACATCAGAGAACATTAGAACATCAGAGAACATCAGAACATCAGAGAACATTAGAACATCAGAGAACATTAGAACATCAGAGAACATTAGAACATCAGAACATCAGAGAACATTAGAACATCAGAGAACATCAGAGAACATCAGAACATCAGAGAACATTAGGGTTCTCCAAGTTCGGTCCTTTAATCAGTGAGAAACACTCACCTTCAATCCTCCATGTTTGAGCCTTCCACTGCTGCCAGCACCAGCCCTGTGGGCGTGGCCGTAGCTGGGGGCGTGGCCGTAGCTGGGGGCGGTCTGGTCCCGTGCCCTCCCCCCCCACATCGTCCTGGTAGGGCCGGCGGTTCGGGACGTCTCCTCGGGAAGGGTCGGGCTGGTTCTCCCACAGCAGCTCCGCCTCGATGTCGGTGACGAGGTCCTCCTCCTCCTCCTGCAGCTGGGGAGGATCAGGCAGACGAGGAGGAGGAGGAGGAGAAGGAGGAGGAGGCCGCTGGTCCTTCTCCACCTTCAGGTCGTCTGGGTTGCAGCATCCTGAGAGACTGAAACAGTGAATCAGCTGGTTTCAGTTTCCTCTGATTCGAAGACGTCGATGAGGAGAGCTGAAGAACTTTGGTCAGAACCGGTTCAGCACCTCCTCTGGGCTCCAGGATCTCCACCCTGGAGGACCTCCTCCGACCCAGCACTGCGTTCCTCGGCTTCTTCAGGGAGACCATGAACGTCTCGTGGTTCTCCTCCAGACCGTCGTCAACCAGCTGGATGCTCCACGTCTTCAGGTTCACTCCTGCAGGAGACAGGGAGGAGGTCAGCAGGAGGTCAGCCGGAGACAGGGAGGAGGTCAGCCGGAGGTCAGCTGGAGGACAGTAGGAGACAGGGAGGAGGTCAGCAAGAAGTCAACAGGAGACAGGGAGGATGCCAGCAGGAGGACAGCAGGAGACAGGGAGGAGGTCAGCCGGAGACAGCGAGGAGGTCAGCAGGAGACAGGGAGGAGGTTAGCAGGAGACAGGAAGAAGGTCAGCAGGAGGACAGCAGGAGACAGGGAGGAGGTCAGCAGGAGACAGGAAGGAGGTCAGCAGGAGGACAGCAGGAGACAGGGAGGAGGTCAGCAGGAGACAGGAAGGAGGTCAGCAGGAGGTCAGCAGGAGACAGGAAGGAGGTAGCGAAAAAATTTCCCCTCGGGCATTAATAAAGTAACTACCTAACCTAACCTAACATCAATGAACTCAAGCTGAATTAATGATTTTCTTTTTCACACAATATTTGCTTCATAGTGCTCCGTTTAAACAACGTGAAATAATTAAACAGCTTCAGTGTGTTCAAATCAGGCTTTCACTTTATTGAGTGTTTAACATGAGAAGAGTTACAGCAACTGAACAACTTCTATCTGTTGTTTTATCCCAACTTTCCCAGAATAAATGCACCCTCATGTTTAACATTTTCTAGATAAATCCATCACAATATTCATTATATTTTAAACATAAACCAGTTACACATTAATGAGCCGATAAAGATGGTAAAGGAAATATTTCTGTCAGCGACGTGTGTTTACAGACAGTTTATCTTAAAGCATTTCGAGAAGTTTAAACCCTGATCTGCCTCATCAACGTTATACAACAATCAAATCATCCAACACATACGTGTACGAGTATAAACAGAACCAGCTGATGCTGTCCCAGTTTGATCAGATCAGACGAGCGGATTAAAGAGCGCGAGATGAGACCAGTGGAGATGAAGTTGGGTTGTGAAGCGTTAAGAAGCATTTAATAATAAAGAAAGTCATTCAAAGGCCTCGTTCATGAACAACTGCTGACTAACGTTCACGCCATGATAGTCAGTCTGGTCTTATTCTACCGGGCACAAGGTCACGTAGTTACCAGGCTTTGCAAGCCAGAAGGCCGGATACAGCGGCTCAGAGAACCGGTTACGGAAAGTGTACAGGTGAGTCAGTGTGTCAGAACACACCTGGTAGAAAGACAGCGTGCCAGCAGGCCAGTTTAGATAAACCCCAACACGTTTCCAGCCAACATAGCAGAGACTGGTCATTTTATTTTCATGCCATGCACTTAAACCAGTGTTGTACCCAGTGCCATCCTCTTTGGGAAAAGACCAGAGACCATGGTACCAGGACAAATCATTATTTCCAAATGCAGAGACCTTACTGTCTTGTTTCCTGTCGATTCCTTTATATGCAACAGCAACACCCAAGTGTTCAACATACAGGTCACTCCGCTCTACCTCCCAGTAATGCTGTCCACTCAGACCCTCTCTGCACAGCACCTGAGGATGTTTGCCAAACCTCGCGGGGTTGTCAGGGTAGCCTTGATCCTCTCCATATGTCACCTTCTTGTTGTCGTCGGACAGAAGGACGTGGTTGTTGGCTGTGTTTGGGTCCAGCGGGGGGCGCTGGCGAGCCGTTTGGCCACGCCCACTCGCAAAACACGTCAGATGTATCGTCTCACCACGCCGGATGTATGTGACACATTTCATGAGGTTTCAAACCTTAAACACCAACTTCCTGTGTCACGGCGAGACATCCAACTTTGCCGCATCGTCACGGCGACGCCCATTGACAAAGTCGAACGAACGTCTCAATATATCATCAACTACATGTTTAGGTTGTTGTGACCCGACTTTACGTTCATGGGATCAACCAGCTCGACGTAGAATGTGAAAGTATGAAAAGTGTCATTTCCAGTGGCCAACAGGGGGCGCTATGACTATGAGAGAATATTCCCCCACAGGGGTCTTCAGGGCGGGGCTGTTATCATACCTGTGATGTTTGGAGAAGGTCGGTCCATGTACATACGATTTAAAGCAACTCCTAGTTTCATGGCGAGACCTCAAAATGGCCGCCTCTCACGGGCACACACATCGATGAAAACGAATTATTTATACAACTTTTAATCCCAAACATGTTTTCTATCCAGAGAACCGAAATTCAAGTCGGTCGGACAAAATCCCTCGGAGGAGTTCGACAAAGTACAACGTGTCAGAATCGCCCAAAATGGCGACTAAATTCAAAATGGTGGACTTCCTGTCCAGTTGACGTAACGGTGCAATGTAACTTTTTTGTGTGTCCACCGGATTTGGTGAATTTAGGTAAATGTGGCCGCCGGGGCATCTCTGTAGGGGGCGCTCTCGAGCCGTTTGGTCACGCCCACTCACGACTCCACTAGAATTAGAAATTTTTCGCCGGGAGACAAATGTGTTTCTACTTTGATGAGTTTTTGAATATGATAAAGCCTCTAAGAAGGAAAATCACTTTACGTAAGAATAATAAGGAAAGAGAAAAATAATTCCTTGGAAAAACAACAGAGCTTCGCACCCTAAAAACTGGACTGGCCTGTCAGACCACGTTCCTTCAGGACAGGCCCGCTCCTGTTTCACCTCATGAATCACAGAGATGAAGTTCAGGTGGTGTCTTTGAGGGAAGCTGAGAGAAGGAGGAGGTGAAAGAGGAAGGCTCGTTTCACACACACACACACACACACACACACACACACACACACACACACACACACACACACACACAGACAGACACACACACAGACACACACACAGACACACACACACACACACACACACACACACACACACACACACACACACACACACACACACACACACTGTGAGGCTTTTTGGAGCCGACCTCTAGTGGTCCTCGGTGGTATTGCAGCTGAAACTTCTGCATCAGAACCAGTTTGTGTAGAAAACAGAAAGTCCAGATTTCCTTCCTTCAGTTTATTGAGTTTTAATGTTCAGAGCAGCGTGACAGTAAACATGACGAGCGTCGCCGTGACGACGGCGAGCAGCTCAGCGAGCGCGAGCCGGCGATGAACAGATGAAGGCGTGTTGAGTTTCGGCCGAGCAGCTGCTGGAGATCCTTCTGGGACCTTCGACCAGGACGCAGTCAGAACCGCCGTCGGGCCGCTCGGAGTCCGACGAGGGACCGGCGGCCCACGTCCAGAGACCAGGACCTCCGGACGGACCTGAGGGACACCGAGGACAGGTCCATTAAACCAGCAGATCGATTCTGATGAGAACCTTTAATTGGAGCAGAGGGAAGTGGACGGATCAGAACCAAAGGAAACGCACCGATCCAGAAGGGCTGCTTCCCGGCCAACCGCCAGAACCAGCTGACGTCTCTTCTGGAGCGAACGCTGATCAGGCTGCTGTTTAACCTGTGGAGGTTCAGAGAACCGATGTCAGAACACCGTCTGGACCAGAACCCGTCTGGACCAGAACCTGTCTGGACCCGGACCAGAACACCATCTGGACCAGAACACCATCAGAACACTGTCTGGACCCGGGTACTCACAGCAGAGAGCAGGTCCGCTCGGCGCTGGCCCAGCTGGCCACAGACGAGCTCACCGTGTAGCAGCGTTTCCTGTAATGAGTCCAACCGTCAGCACACGAGCTGCTGACCGACCTCCCCGTCTGAAACAGAGGTCAGAGGTCAGAGGTCAGAGCCTTGGACAAGCTGCAGACGTAACATGTGTGAGTGTGTGTGTGTGTGTGTGTGTGTGTCTGTCTGTGTCTGTGTGTGTGTGTCTGTGTGTGTGTGTCTGTGTGTGTGTGTATGTGTCTGTGTGTGTGTGTGTGTGTGTCTGTCTGTGTCTGTGTGTGTGTGTCTGTGTGTGTATGTGTCTGTGTGTGTGTGTATGTGTGTGTGTCTGTGTGTGTCTGTGTGTGTCTGTGTGTGTGTGTGTGTGTGTCTGTGTGTGTGTCTGTGTGTGTGTGTATGTGTATGTGTGTGTGTCTGTGTGTGTGTCTGTGTGTGTGTCTGTCTGTGTGTGTGTGTGTGTGTGTGTGTGTGTGTGTGTGTGTGTGTGTGTGTGTGTGTGTGTGTGTGTGTGTGTGTGTACCTTGCGCTGCTGTCTCAGTTCTGAATGATCCATGTGAGGAGCATCTCCGACCCGAAGCTCCTGCGGGAGGCGACTCTGAGAATCACCAGGCTGCAGCTCCTCCAGCCGGAGAGGAGTCAGACTGTGGAACTGATGGAGGAGGAGGAGGAAGAGGAGGAGGAAGAGGAGGAGGAGGAAGAGGAGGAGAAGGAGAAGGAGGAGGAAGAGGAGGAGGAGGAGGAGGAGGAGGAGGAAGAAGAGGAGGAGTCATTACCTCAGCGTGTTCAGTGGGTCTCTGATGAACTGAATCTTACCGTCCAGACGTTCTGCTCAGACGTTCTCTCTGCCGACAGAAGAACCTGAACAGACACAAGTTGACAGACAGAAACACAGACGGAGAACATCAGAACATCAGAGAACATCAGAGAACATTAGATCAGAGATCATTAGAACATCAGAGAACATTAGATCAGAGAACATCAGAACATCAGAGAACATTAGAACATCAGAACATCAGAGAACATTAGAACATCAGAGAACATTAGAACATCAGAACATCAGAGAACATTAGAACATCAGAGAACATTAGAACATCAGAGAACATCAGAACATCAGAGAACATTAGAACATCAGAACATCAGAGAACATTAGAACATCAGAGAACATTAGAACATCAGAGAACATCAGAACATCAGAGAACATTCGAACATCAGAGAACATTCGAACATCAGAGAACATCAGAACATCAGAGAACATCAGAACATCAGAGAACATTAGGGTTCTCCAAGTTCGGTCCTTTAATCAGTGAGAAACACTCACCTTCAATCCTCCATGTTTGAGCCTTCCACTGCTGCCAGCACCAGCCCTGTGGGCGTGGCCGTAGCTGGGGGCGTGGCCGTAGCTGGGGGCGGTCTGGTCCCGTGCCCTCTCTCCCCCATCGTCCTGGTTGGGCCGGCGGTTCGGGACGTCTCCTCGGGAAGGGTCGGGCTGGTTCTCCCACAGCAGCTCCGCCTCGATGTCGGTGACGAGGTCCTCCTCCTCCTCCTGCAGCTGGGGAGGATCAGGCAGACGAGGAGGAGGAGGAGGAGGAGGAAGAGGAGGACAAGGAGGAGGAGGCCGCTGGTCCTTCTCCACCTTCAGGTCGTCTGGGTTGCAGCGTCCTGAGAGACCGAAACAGTGAATCAGCTGGTTTCAGTTTCCTCTGATTCGAAGACGTCGATGAGGAGAGCTGAAGAACTTTGGTCAGAACCGGTTCAGCACCTCCTCTGGGCTCCAGGATCTCCACCCTGGAGGACCTCCTCCGACCCAGCATTGCGTTCCTCGGCTTCTTCAGGGAGACCATGAACGTCTCGTGGTTCTCCTCCAGACCGTCGTCAACCAGCTGGATGCTCCACGTCTTCAGGTTCACTCCTGCAGGAGACAGGGAGGAGGTCAGCCGGAGACAGGGAGGAGGTCAGCTGGAGGTCAGCTGGAGGACAGTAGGAGACAGGGAGGAGGTCAGCAGGAGGACAGCAGGAGACAGGAAGGAGGTCAGCAGGAGACAGGGAGGAGGTCTAGCAGGAGACAGGGAGGAGGTCAGCAGGAGACAGGAAGGAGGTCAGCAGGAGGACAGCAGGAGACAGGGAGGAGGACAGCAGGAGACAGGGAGGAGGTCAGCAGGAGGACAGCAGGAGACAGGGAGGAGGTCAGCAGGAGACAGGGAGGAGGTCTAGCAGGAGACAGGGAGGAGGTCAGCGGGAGACAGGAAGGAGGTCAGCAGGAGGACAGCAGGAGACAGGGAGGAGGACAGCAGGAGACAGGGAGGAGGTCAGCAGGAGGACAGTAGGAGACAGGGAGGAGGAGGTCAGCAGGAGACAGGGAGGAGGTCAGCAGGAGGTCAGCCGGAGACAGGGAGGAGGTCAGCAGGAGACAGGAAGGAGGTCAGCAGGAGGGCAGCCAGAGACAGGGAGGAGGTCCAGACCTGGCCCAGCTGGCCAGTCTCTGTGGAACCATTACTGATGAAGCGGATCAGAATCAGCAGGACTGAAAGAATCAGCCAATCACAGCCCTTGTTGTGGACGTGCCTGTAAAGCAGGTGTGTGTGTGTGTGTGTGTGTGTACAAGAACTGACCTGTGAGCAGAAAGTACACACACACACACACACACACACACACTTATTCTCACACCTTTCAACTACACCAACAACAACAACAACAACAATAATAATAATAATAATAATAGAACACCTGGATCAAACTGGATCAGTCCGGAGGAGCTGTGACTGAAGTCTCGGCCCGGTTTGGCTGAACCTTCCTCCACCTGCACAAACAATAACAACCACAGCCGGGTGAGGACGGGGGAAGACGGGAGAGATACTCATAATTCCATCTTTCTTTCTTTAATTTTTTATTTCACTTTATTAATCCCTGAGGGGAAATGTCTTCGCTACAGCGGGGGGGGGGGGGGGGGGGGGGGGCGGCGGCTCTCAGGGGGGAGCTGCTGCAGCAGGCTGCCACTAGCGCGGCGCCAGGTAACCTGAGCTGAGGTGCATGTTTTTGGATGATGGGAGGAAGCCGGAGAACCCGGAGAGAACCCACGCAAGCACAGGGAGAACATGCAAACTCCACACAGAAAGGCCCAGGACCGGATTCGAACCCGGAACCTTTTTGCTGTGAGGCGACAGTGCTAACCACTGCACCACCGTGCTGCCCTTTATGATTTATTTAATCTATTTAGTTTCATTTCTCTTTTTCTTTCTGTTTGTTTGGATTGTTTTCCTGTTTGTTTATTTATATTTGTGTTTGTTTATATTTAATATTTAATATTTGCCTGTGAGCTGTGAATGAAGCTCCTCCCACACGGGACCAGCCGGCCTCACCTGGATGCTGACGTAGGCCGGATCGAGGCTCCTCCCACTGCGCTGGATCTGGATCTGCAGCGTCCCGGCCGTCTCACAGATTCTGTAGCAGGAGACAGACAGCTCCACCCGGGACCAGGACAGGTCCAATCTGCAGGAGACACGGGGGACATGAAGGACGGAGGACAGACGGTCTGAACCAGGTGAGCAGCTCAGAACCAGAAACCCACGTCTGAGGCGGTGCCGTGTTTCCTGCCGGGTCGCTGAGCCGGAACTCGAAGCTGTCGTCCGTCACCTCGTCGTCAGCCGGGAGGACAAAGAGGACGGAGCGCCGGTCCACGTCGCGCTGGACGAACCGACCCCGGATGGACGCTCCTGGACAGGAAACAGGAAGTACTGAAATCACTTCTCAGATCAACACCAGAATAAAAGTCTCAACTACGAAATAAAAGTCAGAATTATCAGATTCAAAGTCTGAATTTGAATTTACCGAACCAGAATTATTAAATCTAAAATTGAAATTACAAAAGAAAGTAAAATAATAGGAAGTTTTGTATTTCATGATTTCGATGAATATCTGTTTAATGAGACAGAACGTGATGATGTTAAGTTTCCTGTTTAATTAATAAGAAGGAGTGATTGACAGGAAGACAGCAGATTGTGACTCACTGAGGGAGGTTGGATTTAAGGGGGCGGAGCCCGAGTCTACCTGTGGCAGCGTTCTCCAGGTACCCGAAGAGAGGCGGTCTGCTGACGGAGAACTCCACCTGCTCAGCGGGGCTGTCGGAGTCAGAGGCCTGCAGGTGTTTGTTGGTGATGAAGATGCCGAAGCGGCCGCCGCCCAGATCCACCACGGTGCTGGGGCTCCCCCTGGTGGTCAGACGGGGAGGCGTCCGGTCGGCCCGATACACCTGAACGCAGCACGCACGTTAACGAACGAGCTCGAACATCGGACAGACTCAAGTGTTTCAGACTGCTGATGCTTTTTGAGGTATTTCTATATTAAATGAAATCTGTCAGTCAAGAAGAAAGAAGAAACTTCTTTAAGTTTGTGAAGAAAAAATCTTGTGTCTTTAAACTTTTCAGAAAAACTTCCTTTTTATTTTTTGAAACTAAAAAATGTCTTCATGTGTTTCAGTTTGTTCCTTTTATTTTGTTCACAGACAGGCAGAGAGACAGACAGGCAGAGAGATAGACAGAGACAGACAGGCAGGCAGACAGACAGAGAGACAGGCAGAGAAGCAGACAGGCAGAGAGACAGACAGAGAGACAGACAGGCAGAGAGACAGGCAGAGAGGCAGACGGGCAGGCAGACAGACAGGCAGAGAGACAGGCAGAGAGGCAGACGGGCAGGCAGACAGACAGGCAGAGAGACAGGCAGAGAGGCAGGCAGACAGACAGACAGGCAGACAGACAGCTTCCTGCAGGACCATCCATCAGGTGCTGTTCCACCCTGCTGCCACTAGGTGTCACTGAAGGCCTGTGGAAGGATCAGCTGGTGAGGAGCTCTTCTGTCAGTCATCTGCTCAGTTAATTTCACTTCCTGTGGTTTTTAATCTTTACGATTAACAGACAAAACAATTCAAGTTATTGATGAAGACGAGCAGCTTCATAGTGTCTCAACCTATGAACACACACAGCATTTTATTGCCTGCATTTGTTCACATGTTGTAAAGTAAAGCAGAAGTGTGTGTGTGTAGCTCCTGGCTGCAGTGCATCATGGGAGTTCAGACCAACATCACAGATCGCTGTGAAACTGAAGGAAACTTAAAATCAGACAGATTCTCAGGGGACTTCTGAACTGTGTTTCTCTGGAGCTTTATTCTGAAAAGACATCAGAAATGGTGATATAAACAGGAAGTGGAGTTCACAGGTCACACACACGTGTGTTGTGTGTGATTTAGGTCAGATTTAGATCTGACGGTAAAACTTCCTGTTGTTTATATTTACTGTATTATTTATATTGTAACGATCTCACTGGTTTTTATTTTTACTTCCTTTTTTTTAATCTTTTCAGGCAGCGATGAACCGAAGATCCTCAAATATTTATGAAGACACACGCACACACACACACACACACGCACACACACACACACACACACACACACACACACACACACACACACACACATATGCACACACATATGCACACACACACACACACACACACACACACACACACACACACACACACACATACACACACACACACACACACACACACACATATGCACATGCACACACACACACACACACACACACACACACACACACACATATGCACACACATATGCACACACACACACACACACACAGACACATACACACACACACATACACACACACACAGACACAGACAGACACACACACACACACACACACACACACACATATGCACACACACACACACACACACACACACACACACATACACACACACACACAGACACATACACACACACACACACACACACACACACACACACACACACACACACACACTGTCCAATCACAACAGCCCACAGAGTCTCAGAGGCTCAGGACGGAGGTGTTCACCACCTGGCTGCTGTGTGAGCAGGTAACATGTGATTGGGGGAGGGGCCGGGTGGGGGTGGTGGTGGGGGGAGGCCTCACCTGCTGCTCTGCTTCAAATATTTATCAGTTCTTCATCGTTCACCTGAAAGTCGACAGCATCATCCTCACATTACCTCATCAGACCAGAACCACAAACCTGCAGAACTCCAGCAGCTCTGACAGAACCGGACTGACCGGACTCTGACCAGGGCTTCCTGTTACTTCCTGTTCCTGAGGTGTACTTCCTGTTGCTACGGTGTGCTTCCTGTTACTTCCTGTTGCAATGGTGTGCTTCCTGTTACTTCCTGTTGCAATGGTGTGCTTCCTGTTACTTCCTGTTGCTATGGTGTACTTCCTGTTGCTACGGTGTGCTTCCTGTTACTTCCTGTTCCTAAGGTGTACTTCCTGTTGCTACGGTGTGCTTCCTGTTACTTCCTGTTGCTATGGTGTGCTTCCTGTTGCTATGGTGTCCTTCCTGTTGCTGAGGTGTACATCCTGTTGCTATGGTGTACTTCCTGTTGCTGAGGTGTACTTCCTGTTGCTGAGGTGTATATCCTGTTGCTATGGTGTGCTTCCTGTTACTTCCTGTTGCTATGGTGTACTTCCTGTTCCTGAGGTGTACTTCCTGTTGCTATGGTGTACTTCCTGTTGCTACGGTGTGCTTCCTGTTGCTGAGGTGTAAATTCTGTTGCTATGGTGTGCTTCCTGTTACTTCCTGTTGCTATGGTGTACTTCCTGTTCCTGAGGTGTACATCCTGTTGATTCTCAGTGTGACTGACAGGTGTGCTCCTGACTCACCTGGATGTTAAACACAGCAGGCTCCTCCCTCAGCTGTCCAAACTCCAGGTACCCTCTGTTGGTTCCATCACTCGGCAGGAAGTAGAACCTGTCGATCTGGGCTGGGCTGCTCGGGTCGTGTCGGTAAACCAAGTTCAGCTCATTCACGTCCGTCTGGGAGAACCTGGGCGGCGAGGACAGCGGGTCTCCACCCACCAGCAGCTTCCCGTAGCGCGGCGGCTGGGTGACCACGTAGCTCAGGTTGGCGGTGGCGGTGTCGGGGTCGGTGAGCTGCAGCCGGTCGGCGGTGATGGTCGCCGTGGAGACGTCCTGCAGCCGGAGGCCGGTGTTCCGGTGGAGGGTCGGTGGGA
>NW_027185248.1:417500-425000 GCF_022577435.1 Embiotoca jacksoni
GGAGGAGGAGGAGGAGGAAGAGGATCAATCAGCATCACATGACATCATTCAGCAGACATTTATAAATCTCCTGCAGATTATTTCTTTAAAACACTTCTTTCATCAGAGTTTGAGGATCATATTTATCTTTATATTTATCTTTATATATATTTATATTTATCTTTATATTTATCTTTATCTTTATATTTGTCTTTATATTTATATTAATCTTTATATTTATCTTTATATTAATCTTAATGTTTATATTGATCCTTATATTTGTCTTTATATTTATATTTATCTTTATATTTGTCTTTATATTTATCTTTATATTAATCTTTATATTTATATGTCTTTATATTTATATTTATATTTATCTTTATATTTGTCTTTATATTTATCTTTATATTAATCTTTATATTTATCTTTATATTTGTCTTTATATTTATCTTTATATTTATCTTTATATTTATATGTCTTTATATTTATATTTATCTTTATATTTGTCTTTATATTTATCTTTATATTTATATTTATCTTTATCTTTATATTTATCTTTATATTTATCTTTATATTTGTCTTTATATTTATCTTTATATTTATCTTTATATTTATATGTCTTTATATTTATATTTATCTTTATATTTGTCTTTATATTTATCTTTATATTTATATTTATCTTTATCTTTATATTTATCTTTATATTTATCTTTATATATATTTATATTTATCTTTATATTTATCTTTATCTTTATATTTGTCTTTATATTTATATTAATCTTTATATTTATCTTTATATTAATCTTAATGTTTATATTGATCCTTATATTTGTCTTTATATTTATATTTATCTTTATATTTGTCTTTATATTTATCTTTATATTAATCTTTATATTTATATGTCTTTATATTTATATTTATCTTTATATTTATCTTTATATTTGTCTTTATATTTATCTTTATATTTATCTTTATATTTATATGTCTTTATATTTATATTTATCTTTATATTTATCTTTATATTTGTCTTTATATTTATCTTTATATTAATCTTTATATGTCTTTATATTTATATTTATCTTTATATTTGTCTTTATATTTATCTTTATATTGATCTTTATATTTATCTTTATTTTTTATCTTTATATTTATCTTTATATTTATCTTTATATTTATCTTTATCTTTATATTTATCTTTATCTTTATATTTATCTTTATATTTGTCTTTATATTTATATTTATCTTTATGTTTATCTTTATATTTATCTTTATATTTGTCTTTATATTTATATTTATCTTTATGTTTATCTTTATATTTATCTTTATATTTATCTTTATATTTATATTTATCTTTATATTTATCTTTATCTTTATCTTTATATTTATCTTTATATTTATCTTTATATTTATCTTTATATTTGTCTTTATATTTATATTTATCTTTATGTTTATCTTTATATTTATCTTTATATTTATCTTTATATTTATATTTATCTGGTTTACAGTCAAATACATCAGAACAAAGAAAAGTTCAACTTCCTGCTGAATTTTGATGTTTTTTAAAGGCTGACATGTCTGTTGGACTCAGATTCTGTCTGTCTGTCTGTCTGTCTGCCTGTGTTCCTGTCTGTCCTCCTGTCTGCGTCTCACCTTGCCGGATCTCCTGCAGGGTGAAGGAGGAGACGGGGAGGCTCCTCAGCAGGAGGTCCGGTCCCATCTCCCGGTACCGGCTGGTCTCCGTGCCGTAGATGCCGTTGATGAGGTGTCCGTGGGCAGGCGGCTGCTGCACCGTGAAGGTGAGCAGGTCGGGGGGGGGCGTCCAGGTCGAAGGCGTCCAGGAGGGACGGCGTCAGCTCCCTGATCCCGCCCTCCTTCACCTGCAGCAGGAGGTACAGATGCGTTACTTCAGGCTACCTGGTGGCATGACATCACTCCTCAGGGTACGTACGGTGAAGTTGGAGAGCAGCAGGGACGGCGTCTCGTCATTGGTCGGACTGATGATGATGTAGAAGGGGACCGAGGTGGAGTGGTGCAGCCCGTCACTCACGCTGATGGTCAGCTGGTCGACGGTTGGCTCCGCCCCTTTGTGCTCCGACTGGACGTAGTTGATGAAGCCCGAAGTCAGGTGGACGAGACTGAAGGATTCTGGGAAAAGACAAACTCCAGGGTCAGGTGTATGACACTCACACACACACACACACATACAAACACACACACACACACACACACACACACACACACACTCACACACACACACACACACACAAACACACACACATACAAACACACACACACACACACACACACACACACACACACACACACTCACACACACACACACACACACACACACAAACACACACACATACAAACACACACACACACACACACACACACACACACACACACACATACAAACACACACACACTCACACACACACACTCACACACACACACACACACACACACACACACACACACACACACACACACACACAAACACACACACATACAAACACACACACACACACACACACACACACACACACACACACACACACACACACACACACACTCTCACCGACTCGAACTCCTGCGTTGCTCTTCTCGGAGCCCGGTGTCGGCAGCGTGTTCTCCAGGAAGCCGTGAAGAGGAGGAGTCTCCAGGTGAAATGTCAGCTGATCGGGGGGGCTGTCGGGGTCTGAGGCTCCCAGGACCCCCCCACACAGACAGGAGGAGGAGCCTTCAGCCACCACCAGCATGGACTCACCTGGACCAGGACCACACAGGAACCTCATCAACTGAACAGGTACAACGTTTAGTTCTATTTGCCAGAAGACCCCGCCCACAGACCTCCAGAAGACCCCGCCCATCGGCTTCCAGAAGACATAGCCCACAGGCCACAAGATGTCTGTGGGGACGTCTGTGAGGACGTGTAAGGACAGTAATGAGGGACAGTAATGTGGGACAATAATGAGGGACATTAATAAGGGACATTATTGTGGGACAGTAATGAGAGACAGTAATGAGGAACAGTAATGAGGAACAGTAATAAGGGATAGTAATGTGGGACAGTAATGTGGGACAGTAATGAAGGATAGTAATGTGGGACAGTAATGTGGGACAATAATGAAGGACAGTAATGAGGGACAGTAATGTGGGACAGTAATGAAGGACAGTAATGTGGGACAGTAATGTGGGACAGTAATGAAGGACAGTAATGAGGGACAGTAATGTGGGACAATAATGAAGGACAGTAATGAGGGACAGTAATGTGGGACAGTAATGAAGGACAGTAATGTGGGACAGTAATGTGGGACAGTAATGAAGGACAGTAATGAGGGACAGTCCTGGATCTGTCTGATAAACCAACGTCCCCCTAAAACAACAACGAGGTGAATCTGGAGTTTGTCTCCGTCTGTGTCTTTATTCACCGCTAATTAATACACCGCCCCCTGGTGTCTGGAGGAATTCATGTTACAGGACTGGATGGTCCCCACAACACAAGTAATACACACACAAACACACACACGGGACACAGGGTTGATTGACAGTGCAGTGGACCTGAAAACCAAGGCTGTGTGTGTGTGTCTCTGTGTGTGTGTGTGTGTGTGTGTGATGTGTGTGTGCGATGTGTGTGTGTGTGTGTGTGTGTGTGTGATGTGTGTGTGTGTGTGTGTGTGTGTGTGTGTGTGTGTGATGTGTGTGTGCGTGTGTGTGTGTGTGCGATGTGTGTGTGTGTGTGTGTGATGTGTGTGTGCGATGTGTGTGTGTGTGTGTGTGTGTGTGATGTGTGTGTGTGTGTGTGTGTGTGTGTGATGTGTGTGTGCGATGTGTGTGTGTGTGTGTGTGTGTGTGTGTGATGTGTGTGTGTGTGTGTGTGTGTGTGTGTGTATGTGTGATGTGTGTGTGCGTGTGTGTGTGTGTGCGATGTGTGTGTGTGTGTGTGTGATGTGTGTGTGCGATGTGTGTGTGTGTGTGTGTGTGTGTGTGTGATGTGTGTGTGTGTGTGTGTGTGTGTGTGTGATGTGCGTGTGCGTGTGTGTGTGTGTGCGATGTGTGTGTGTGTGTGTGTGTGTGTGTGATGTGTGTGTGTGTGTGTGTGTGTGTGTGATGTGTGTGTGCGTGTGTGTGTGTGTGCGATGTGTGTGTGTGTGTGTGTGTGATGTGTGTGTGCGATGTGTGTGTGTGTGTGTGTGTGTGTGTGTGATGTGTGTGTGTGTGTGTGTGTGTGATGTGCGTGTGCGTGTGTGTGTGTGTGCGATGTGTGTGTGTGTGTGTGTGTGTGTGTGTGTGTGTGTGATGTGCGTGTGCGTGTGTGTGTGTGTGTGTGTGTGTATGTGTGTGTGTGTGTATGTGTGTGTGTGATATGTGTGTGTGTGAGAGTGTGTTTGTGTGTGTGTGTGTGTGTGTGTCTCATTCTGTTTTGTGTGTCAGATCTTACCCAGAGTGATGACGGGCACTTTGTTGTTCACAGGAAGCACCGTGATGTTGAGGTCGTAAACAGGAAGTGTGCCGTGTAGGGGGACGGGTGGGGGCGGGGCGTCTCCGTGGCAGCAGCCGTCCGTCCCTCCGGCCTCTCCGTCAGAGATGATGAGGGTGACGGTGTCGAACACGGGCTGGTGTCCGATCTCTCCTCCTGCACGCAGGATGGGAGGCGGAGCCTGAGAGCTGCGCAGTGCGTTCAGTCGGTCGTTACCTCACAACACGTTTTTCCTACGGGCCCCGAAGGCGGCGTGGCGTCCTCACCTGTGTGGACGTAGGAGACGTGTCCCCGCAGCAGGTCCTGCTGGGAGAACTTGTCCACGGGGAGTCCGTCCCTCTGCAGCTCCCCCCGGCCGGGCCGCCGGGCCAACATGTAGGTCAGTCTGGAGTCGTCGCTGTCGCGGTCTGTGGCCGACAGGTAGTCCACCGTCACCTGGACACGCCCCCCCCTCCTCGCAGCTCAGCTCCCCCCGCAGACCCCCTCCCAGCTGGGGAGGCTCGTCGTTCATCGGCAGGACCTAAGGACCAATGAGAATCATTCATCTTCTGAATCGACAGCAGATCAGTCACCTGACAGACATGCACCGTTCTGACTCCGCCCTTCCGACTCCACCCCCCTCTGACTCCGCCTCCAGGTGCAGCTCATCTCAAACGAGGCCGATAACTCACCTGGACCTGCAGGACGACGTCCGCTGAGTTCAGACCGTCCGTCACCGTCAGACCGACGTCGTCCTCGGTGGTCTCGGTGTCGTCGTGGATGTACCTGCAACACTGAGACAGGTCAGTCTCTCTGGCCCCGCCTCCTTCAAACACACCAGGCCCAGTCTCACCTGAGTCGCCGTTCCCTCAGGTCCTGCAGGCTGAACTGGTCCCTCTGCAGCAGAACCCGACCTTGCAGCTCCAGCCGACCGTGACGGGCCGTCCTCTGAACCTCCACCCGCAACGCCTCCTCCTGGCTGTCCTGATCCCGGACCAGGAGGTGCTCCTCCGTCATGAAGGCCCCGCCGCCCTCCTCCACGCGCAGCAGGTTGGTGAAGGCCTGAGAACCACAGAGCACACTAGAACCAGGACCAGAACCAGGACCAGAACCACAGTCTGGGTCTTGATGTGAAACATTCAGAGGTAAACGTGGACCTGAGAGGACAGACTCCGACCACCAAACCTCCAACAACATTCATCAACTTAAAGTTCCTCGTCATCGCGACCCCTGACCTCTGGTGCCTGGTCGTCCACGGGGGTGATGGTGATGTTGAAGACGAGGCCGGAGACGGTGCCGCCGTGGTGGTCGCTGACGGAGAACACGAACTGGACGAACAGCGGCTCGGGGCCGATGTCCTCCACGGGAGGCATGAAGGCCACTTTCCTGTGGTGCACTGCATGCTGGGAGAACAGGGGGCGGGAGGGGAACATTTATTGATCCTAAAGTACTCTACATTACCTCGATATCACCTAGCAACCACCCAGCAACAACCATAAACAGCCTAGCAACTGCTTAGCAACCACCCAGCAACCACCCTGAACATGCTAGCAGGTATGCAGAAAGGAGTTGAAGGTAAAAGTTAAGCCCCGCCCTCAACAGGGTCATACAGGTGTTTCTGTGGGCCGCGCACCTGAGTGAAGGACTTCAACACCGGCACCATGTGGTCCTTCTTCATGGTGTTGCTGCTGTCGGTGTAGAACAGACGTCCTGCGTCCATCCGTCTGGAAGGTAGAATAAAGACACGACGACATCACAGCAGAGGACTCAACTCTGTCTTTATGCTAAACTAACCCCGTTCCGTTCCTTACCCAGCATGCAGTGGGCTGGAGCAGGGCTGCGTGATGACGTAGGTGAGGTCGGTGTCGGGACGCTCTCTGTCTGTGAAGTGGAGGTGATTCTGGGTGATGTAGACCACCTCCGTCTCTTTCACCGTCAGAGAGCGGACGGAGCTGGACGCCTCCACCGGCAGCTGGTCCTTCACCGGGAACACGTGGACCACCACCGTCTGCAGGAGGACAGAGGACATGGGACAGAGGTCAGAGGACGGAGGTTAGAGGACGGGGGACGGAGGTTGGAGGACAGGGGTCGGAGGACGGAGGTCGGAGGACGGAGGTCAAAGGATGGAGGATGGGGGACAGAGGTCGGAGGACAGAGGACGGAGGTCGGAGGTCAGAGGATGGGGGTCAGAGGACAGAAGTCAGAGGACATGGGACAGAGTCTCTACGGGCCGACGGAGGACAACTCGCGTAGGTCTGGGAGAGGTTTGGCGGCTGGTGGCTGTCCGACAGCGTGATGTCCCAGGAGTCCTCGAACGTCTCGTCCCCGGCGTGCTGGTAGTAGATCTCACCCTGGATCAGCTCTCTCTGCAGGAAACTGTCCACCGGCACACCTGGGTGAAGCGGAGGGACGTTTGAGGACCAATCAGAACCTCCGATTGAGTTTTAACCAATCGACGGACGCCCCTCCCTCACCTGTGTCCTGGGCGGAGCTCTTCCTGATCAGCTGACCAGCCCGGGGGGCGGAGACCATCCGGTAGAGGATGTAGTCGTCGCTGGAGTCCAGGTCGGAGGCCAGCAGCACGTACTCCTCGATCCGCACGGCGCCGCCCTCCGTCACCTCCACCACCACGTTGTTGATGAGGAAGGGCGGCGAGTCGTCCTTCGGCAGGATGTTGATGGGGAACTTGTGGCGGACGCTGTGGCGCCCGTCGCTGATGCGGAAGACGACGTGGTCGCGGGTGGAGTCGCTGTCGGAGTGATGGTAGACGACCACGCCCTCCCTCAGGTCACGCACACCGAACATGAACGCCTTCCCGCCTGCACACAAACAAACATGGCCGCCCGACTTCACCTCAGACCTTAAGTGTGACGGCTGACAGGTGTCAATCAACCACAGCAGGTGTATTCAGATGTACTCATCCGACCAGAACCAGAACCTCAAAACACCAACTGATGACGCATTATTATCATCAGCATGTTTCCCGTGTTCTGATCGGATACGTGTTCTGATTGGACTGTGTTCTGCGGACCGTGTTCTGATTGAACCGTGTTCTGATT
>NW_027185248.1:430000-506130 GCF_022577435.1 Embiotoca jacksoni
CACTTTGTTATTGATGTCCATCAAAGGACACTTCCTGTTATTGATGACCATCAGAGGACACTTCCTGTTATTGAAGACCATCAGAGGACACTTCCTGTCTGATCTGATCACCTATTGATCCTCTGGTTTGTTTACGAGGTGATCAGCTTCCTGTCAGGTGTCCTGATGAACATAATTTTTAAGGACGTCCTGTCATCTTTCAGGACGGACGGATGGACGGACAGACGTTGCCTTCCTCCTCCTGAACACATCGATGAGGTGACGACCGGAAAGTCAGGACTTGTAAACCAGCATGTGGCGGCACAAAGGAGCCGGAGACATATCTCAGCCATGAAAGGTTAACTCCTCCCACCTGGACCGCGGGGTGCCCCCCCCCCCCCCCCCCCCCCGGACAGAGCAGCTGCTCTCTGTGCACCGCAGCATGAAACAACATCAGCAGCTCAATCTGCTCCTGCAGACAAAGAGGCCGCATGACTCCTCGGGTTGGAAGGGACAGACGAGGACTGACGAGGACGGACGGATGTCAGGAGAACAGGTGGACAGGAGAACAGGGGAAGAGGAGAACACGAGAACAGGGGAAGAGGAGAACAGGGGAAGAGGAGAACAGGTGGACAGGTGAACAGGGGAAGAGGAGAACAGGAGAACAGGGGAAGAGGAGAACAGGGGAAGAGGAGAACAGGTGGACAGGTGAACAGGGGAAGAGGAGAACAGGAGAACAGGGGAAGAGGAGAACAGGGGAAGAGGAGAACAGGTGAAGAGGAAAACAGGTGAACAGGGGAACAGGTGAACAGGGGAAGAGGAGAACAGGGGAACAGGGGAAGAAGAGAACAGGTGAACAGGAGAACAGGGGAACAGGAGAACAGGTGAACAGGGGAAGAGGAGAACAGGGGAACAGGAGAACAGGGGAAGAGGGGAACAGGTGAACAGGAGAACAGGTGAACAGCGGAAGAGGAGAACAGGTGAACAGCGGAAGAGGAGAACAGGAGAACAGGGGAAGAGGGGAACAGGAGAACAGGTGAATAGGAGAACAGGTGAATAGGGGAATAGGGGAACAGGAGAACAGGGGAAGAGGAGAACAGGGGAACATGAGAACAGGGGAAGAGGGGAACAGGAGAAAAGGTGAACAGGAGAACAGGTGAACAGGGGAACAGGAGAACAGGTGAGCAGGGGAAGAGGAGAACAGGTGGACAGGGGAAGAGGAGAATAGGTGGACAGGAGAACAGGGGAAGAGGAGAACAGGTGGACAGGGGAACAGGGGAAGAGGGGAAGAGGGGAACAGGAGAACAGGTGAACAGGAGAACAGGGGAACAGGAGAAAAGGTGAACAGGAGAACAGGGGAAGAGGAGAACAGGAGAACAGGGGAAGAGGAGAACAGGGGAAGAGGAGAACAGGGGAAGAGGAGAACAGGGGAAGAGGGGAACAGGAGAACAGGTGAACAGGAGAACAGGGGAACAGGAGAAAAGGTGAACAGGAGAACAGGGGAAGAAGAGAACAGGGGAACAGGAGAACAGGGGAAGAGGAGAACAGGGGAAGAGGGGAACAGGAGAACAGGTGAACAGGAGAACAGGGGAACAAGAGAAAAGGTGAACAGGAGAACAGGGGAAGAGGAGAACAGGTGAACGGGAACAGGAGAACAGGGGAAGAGGAGAACAGGAGAACAGGGGAAGAGGAAAACAGGTGAACAGGGGAACAGGTGAACAGGGGAAGAGGAGAACAGGGGAACAGGGGAAGAAGAGAACAGGTGAACAGGAGAACAGGGGAACAGGAGAACAGGTGAACAGGGGAAGAGGAGAACAGGGGAACAGGAGAACAGGGGAAGAGGGGAACAGGTGAACAGGAGAACAGGTGAACAGCGGAAGAGGAGAACAGGAGAACAGGGGAAGAGGGGAACAGGAGAACAGGTGAATAGGAGAACAGGTGAAGAGGGGAATAGGGGAATAGGGGAACAGGAGAACAGGGGAAGAGGAGAACAGGGGAACATGAGAACAGGGGAAGAGGGGAACAAGAGAAAAGGTGAACAGGAGAACAGGTGAACAGGGGAACAGGAGAACAGGTGAGCAGGGGAAGAGGAGAACAGGTGGACAGGGGAAGAGGAGAACAGGTGGACAGGAGAACAGGGGAAGAGGAGAACAGGTGGACAGGGGAACAGGGGAAGAGGAGAACAGGGGAAGAGGGGAACAGGAGAACAGGTGAACAGGAGAACAGGGGAACAGGAGAAAAGGTGAACAGGAGAACAGGGGAAGAGGAGAACAGGAGAACAGGGGAACAGGAGAACAGGGGAAGAGGAGAACAGGGGAAGAGGGGAACAGGAGAACAGGTGAACAGGAGAACAGGGGAACAGGAGAAAAGGTGAACAGGAGAACAGGGGAAGAAGAGAACAGGGGAACAGGAGAACAGGGGAAGAGGAGAACAGGGGAAGAGGGGAACAGGAGAACAGGTGAACAGGAGAACAGGGGAACAAGAGAAAAGGTGAACAGGAGAACAGGGGAAGAGGAGAACAGGGGAACAGGAGAAAAGGTGAACAGGAGAACAGGTGAACACGGGAACAGGAGAACAGGGGAACAGGAGAACAGGTGAACAGGGGAAGAGGAGAACAGGTGGACAGGGGAAGAGGAGAACAGGTGGACAGGAGAACAGGGGAAGAGGAGAACAGGTGAACGGGAGAACAGGGGAGCAGGAGAAAAGGTGAACAGGGGAAGAGGAGAACAGGGGAACAGGGAAAGAGGAGAACAGGGGAAGAGGAGAACAGGGAAAGAGGAGAACAGGTGGACAGGGGAACAGGAGAACAGGGGAAGAGGAGAACAGGGGAACAGGGGAAGAAGAGAACAGGGGAAGAGGAGAACAGGTGAACGGGAACAGGTGAACAGGGGAAGAGGAGAACAGGGGAACAGGTGAACAGGAGAACAGGGGAACAGGTGAACAGGAGAACAGGGGAACAGGAGAACAGGGGAACAGGAGAACAGGGGAACAGGAGAACAGGGGAAGAGGGGAACAGGTGAACAGGGGAACAGGGGAACAGGAGAACAGGTGAACAGCGGAAGAGGAGAACAGGAGAACAGGGGAAGAGGGGAACGGGAGAACAGGGGAGCAGGAGAAAAGGTGAACAGGGGAAGAGGAGAACAGGGGAAGAGGAGAACAGGGGAACAGGGAAAGAGGAGAACAGGGGAAGAGGAGAACAGGGGAACAGGGGAACAGGAGAACAGGGGAAGAGGAGAACAGGAGAACAGGGGAAGAGGAAAACAGGTGAACAGGGGAACAGGTGAACAGGGGAAGAGGAGAACAGGGGAACAGGTGAACAGGAGAACAGGGGAACAGGTGAACAGGAGAACAGGAGAACAGGTGAACAGGGGAAGAGGAGAACAGGGGAACAGGAGAACAGGGGAAGAGGGGAACAGGTGAACAGGAGAACAGGGGAACAGGAGAACAGGTGAACAGCGGAAGAGGAGAACAGGAGAACAGGGGAAGAGGGGAACAGGAGAACAGGTGAACAGCGGAAGAGGAGAACAGGGGAAGAGGGGAACAGGAGAACAGGTGAATAGGAGAACAGGTGAATAGGGGAATAGGTGAACAGGGGAACAGGAGAACAGGTGAACAGGGGAACAGGAGAACAGTGAACAGGGGAACAGGGGAACAGGAGAACAGGGGAAGAGGAGAACAGGGGAACATGAGAACAGGGGAAGAGGGGAACAGGAGAACAGGTGAACAGGAGAACAGGGGAACAGGAGAAAAGGTGAACAGGAGAAAAGGTGAACAGGAGAACAGGTGAACAGGGGAACAGGAGAACAGGTGAGCAGGGGAAGAAGAGAACAGGTGGACAGGGGAAGAGGAGAACAGGTGGACAGGAGAACAGGGGAAGAGGAGAACAGGTGGACAGGGGAACAGGGGTTAGAGGAGAACAGGGGAAGAGGAGAACAGGTGAACGGGAACAGGGGAACAGGAGAACAGGTGAACAGGGGAAGAGGAGAACAGGTGAACAGGGGAACAGGAGAACAGGAGAACAGGGGAACAGGTGAACAGGAGAACAGGGGAACAGGAGAACAGGTGAACAGGGGAAGAGGAGAACAGGGGAACAGGAGAACAGGAGAAGAGGGGAACAGGTGAACAGGAGAACAGGGGAACAGGAGAACAGGTGAACAGGAGAACAGGAGAACAGGGGAACAGGAGAAAAGGTGAACAGGAGAACAGGGGAAGAGGAGAACAGGGGAACAGGAGAACAGGGGAAGAGGAGAACAGGGGAAGAGGGGAACAGGAGAACAGGTGAACAGGAGAACAGGGGAACAGGAGAAAAGGTGAACAGGAGAACAGGGGAAGAGGAGAACAGGGGAAGAGGAGAACAGGGGAACAGGAGAACAGGGGAACAGGGGAAGAGGGGAACAGGAGAACAGGTGAATAGGAGAACAGGTGAATAGGGGAATAGGTGAACAGGGGAACAGGAGAACAGGTGAACAGGGGAACAGGAGAACAGTGAACAGGGGAACAGGAGAACAGGGGAAGAGGAGAACAGGGGAACATGAGAACAGGGGAAGAGGGGAACAGGAGAACAGGTGAACAGGAGAAAAGGTGAACAGGAGAACAGGTGAACAGGGGAACAGGAGAACAGGTGAGCAGGGGAAGAGGAGAACAGGTGGACAGGGGAAGAGGAGAACAGGTGGACAGGAGAACAGGGGAAGAGGAGAACAGGTGGACAGGGGAAGAGGAGAACAGGGGAAGAGGAGAACAGGTGAACGGGAACAGGAGAACAGGGGAGCAGGAGAACAGGTGAACAGGGGAAGAGGAGAACAGGTGAACAGGTGAACAGGGGAACAGGTGAACAGGTGAACAGGGGAACAGGTGAACAGGAGAACAAGGGAACAGGAGAACAGGTGAACAGGGGAAGAGGAGAACAGGGGAACAGGAGAACAGGGGAAGAAGGGAACAGGAGAACAGGGGAACAGGAGAACAGGGGAACAGGTGAACAGGGGAACAGGTGAACAGGACAACAGGGGAACAGGTGAACAGCGGAAGAGGAGAACAGGGGAAGAGGGGAACAGGAGAACAGGGGAAGAGGAGAACAGGGGAACAGGAGAACAGGGGAAGAGGGGAATAGGTGAACAGGGGAACAGGAGAACAGGTGAACAGGGGAACAGGAGAACAGTGAACAGGGGAACAGGAGAACAGGGGAAGAGGAGAACAGGGGAACAGGAGAACAGGGGAAGAGGGGAACAGGAGAACAGGTGAACAGGAGAACAGGGGAACAGGAGAAAAGGTGAGCAGGGGAACAGGGGAAGAGGAGAACAGGGGAAGAGGAGAACAGGTGAACGGGAACAGGAGAACAGGGGAGCAGGAGAACAGGTGAACAGGGGAAGAGGAGAATAGGGGAACAGGAGAACAGGGAAAGTGGAGAACAGGTGGACAGGGGAACAGGAGAACAGGGGAAGAGGAGAACAGGGGAACAGGGGAAGAAGAGAACAGGGGAACAGGAGAACAGGTGAACAGGGGAAGAGGAGAACAGGGGAACAGGAGAACGGGAAGAGGGGAACAGGTGAACAGGGGAAGAGGAGGACAGGAGAACAGGGGAAGAGGAGAACAGGGGAACAGTAGAACAGGAGAACAGGGGAACAGGAGAACTGGGGAAGAGGAGAACAGGGGAAGAGGGGAACAGGAGAACAGGTGAACAGGAGAACAGGGGAACAAGAGAAAAGGTGAACAGGAGAACAGGGGAAGAGGAGAACAGGTGAACGGGAACAGGAGAACAGGGGAAGAGGAGAACAGGAGAACAGGGGAAGAGGAAAACAGGTGAACAGGGGAACAGGTGAACAGGGGAAGAGGAGAACAGGGGAACAGGGGAAGAAGAGAACAGGTGAACAGGAGAACAGGGGAACAGGAGAACAGGTGAACAGGGGAAGAGGAGAACAGGAGAACAGGGGAAGAGGGGAACAGGTGAACAGGAGAACAGGTGAACAGCGGAAGAGGAGAACAGGAGAACAGGGGAAGAGGGGAACAGGAGAACAGGTGAATAGGAGAACAGGTGAATAGGGGAATAGGGGAATAGGGGAACAGGAGAACAGGGGAAGAGGAGAACAGGGGAACATGAGAACAGGGGAAGAGGGGAACAAGAGAAAAGGTGAACAGGAGAACAGGTGAACAGGGGAACAGGAGAACAGGTGAGCAGGGGAAGAGGAGAACAGGTGGACAGGGGAAGAGGAGAACAGGTGGACAGGAGAACAGGGGAAGAGGAGAACAGGTGGACAGGGGAACAGGGGAAGAGGAGAACAGGGGAAGAGGGGAACAGGAGAACAGGTGAACAGGAGAACAGGGGAACAGGAGAAAAGGTGAACAGGAGAACAGGGGAAGAGGAGAACAGGAGAACAGGGGAAAAGGAGAACAGGGGAAGAGGAGAACAGGGGAAGAGGGGAACAGGAGAACAGGTGAACAGGAGAACAGGGGAACAGGAGAAAAGGTGAACAGGAGAACAGGGGAAGAAGAGAACAGGGGAACAGGAGAACAGGGGAAGAGGAGAACAGGGGAAGAGGGGAACAGGAGAACAGGTGAACAGGAGAACAGGGGAACAAGAGAAAAGGTGAACAGGAGAACAGGGGAAGAGGAGAACAGGGGAACAGGAGAAAAGGTGAACAGGAGAACAGGTGAACACGGGAACAGGAGAACAGGGGAACAGGAGAACAGGTGAACAGGGGAAGAGGAGAACAGGTGGACAGGGGAAGAGGAGAACAGGTGGACAGGAGAACAGGGGAAGAGGAGAACAGGTGAACGGGAGAACAGGGGAGCAGGAGAAAAGGTGAACAGGGGAAGAGGAGAACAGGGGAACAGGGAAAGAGGAGAACAGGGGAAGAGGAGAACAGGGAAAGAGGAGAACAGGTGGACAGGGGAACAGGAGAACAGGGGAAGAGGAGAACAGGGGAACAGCGGAAGAAGAGAACAGGGGAAGAGGAGAACAGGTGAACGGGAACAGGTGAACAGGGGAAGAGGAGAACAGGGGAACAGGTGAACAGGAGAACAGGGGAACAGGTGAACAGGAGAACAGGGGAACAGGAGAACAGGGGAACAGGAGAACAGGGGAACAGGAGAACAGGGGAAGAGGGGAACAGGTGAACAGGGGAACAGGTGAACAGGAGAACAGGGGAACAGGAGAACAGGTGAACAGCGGAAGAGGAGAACAGGAGAACAGGGGAAGAGGGGAACGGGAGAACAGGGGAGCAGGAGAAAAGGTGAACAGGGGAAGAGGAGAACAGGGGAAGAGGAGAACAGGGGAACAGGGAAAGAGGAGAACAGGGGAAGAGGAGAACAGGGGAACAGGGGAACAGGAGAACAGGGGAAGAGGAGAACAGGAGAACAGGGGAAGAGGAAAACAGGTGAACAGGTGAACAGGGGAAGAGGAGAACAGGGGAACAGGTGAACAGGAGAACAGGGGAACAGGTGAACAGGAGAACAGGAGAACAGGTGAACAGGGGAAGAGGAGAACAGGGGAACAGGAGAACAGGGGAAGAGGGGAACAGGTGAACAGGAGAACAGGGGAACAGGAGAACAGGTGAACAGCGGAAGAGGAGAACAGGGGAAGAGGGGAACAGGAGAACAGGTGAACAGCGGAAGAGGAGAACAGGGGAAGAGGGGAACAGGAGAACAGGTGAATAGGAGAACAGGTGAATAGGGGAATAGGTGAACAGGGGAACAGGAGAACAGGTGAACAGGGGAACAGGAGAACAGTGAACAGGGGAACAGGGGAACAGGAGAACAGGGGAAGAGGAGAACAGGGGAACATGAGAACAGGGGAAGAGGGGAACAGGAGAACAGGTGAACAGGAGAACAGGGGAACAGGAGAAAAGGTGAACAGGAGAAAAGGTGAACAGGAGAACAGGTGAACAGGGGAACAGGAGAACAGGTGAGCAGGGGAAGAAGAGAACAGGTGGACAGGGGAAGAGGAGAACAGGTGGACAGGAGAACAGGGGAAGAGGAGAACAGGTGGACAGGGGAACAGGGGTTAGAGGAGAACAGGGGAAGAGGAGAACAGGTGAACGGGAACAGGGGAACAGGAGAACAGGTGAACAGGGGAAGAGGAGAACAGGTGAACAGGGGAACAGGAGAACAGGAGAACAGGGGAACAGGTGAACAGGAGAATAGGGGAACAGGAGAACAGGTGAACAGGGGAAGAGGAGAACAGGGGAACAGGAGAACAGGAGAAGAGGGGAACAGGTGAACAGGAGAACAGGGGAACAGGAGAACAGGTGAACAGGAGAACAGGGGAACAGGAGAAAAGGTGAACAGGAGAACAGGGGAAGAGGAGAACAGGGGAACAGGAGAACAGGGGAAGAGGAGAACAGGGGAAGAGGGGAACAGGAGAACAGGTGAACAGGAGAACAGGGGAACAGGAGAAAAGGTGAACAGGAGAACAGGGGAAGAGGAGAACAGGAGAACAGTGAACAGGGGAACAGGAGAACAGGGGAAGAGGAGAACAGGGGAACATGAGAACAGGGGAAGAGGGGAACAGGAGAACAGGTGAACAGGAGAAAAGGTGAACAGGAGAACAGGTGAACAGGGGAACAGGAGAACAGGTGAGCAGGGGAAGAGGAGAACAGGTGGACAGGGGAAGAGGAGAACAGGTGGACAGGAGAACAGGGGAAGAGGAGAACAGGTGGACAGGGGAACAGGGGAAGAGGAGAACAGGGGAAGAGGAGAACAGGTGAACGGGAACAGGAGAACAGGGGAGCAGGAGAACAGGTGAACAGGGGAAGAGGAGAACAGGTGAACAGGTGAACAGGGGAACAGGTGAACAGGTGAACAGGGGAACAGGTGAACAGGAGAACAAGGGAACAGGAGAACAGGTGAACAGGGGAAGAGGAGAACAGGGGAACAGGAGAACAGGGGAAGAAGGGAACAGGAGAACAGGGGAACAGGAGAACAGGGGAACAGGTGAACAGGGGAACAGGTGAACAGGACAACAGGGGAACAGGTGAACAGCGGAAGAGGAGAACAGGGGAAGAGGGGAACAGGAGAACAGGGGAAGAGGAGAACAGGGGAACAGGAGAACAGGGGAAGAGGGGAATAGGTGAACAGGGGAACAGGAGAACAGGTGAACAGGGGAACAGGAGAACAGTGAACAGGGGAACAGGAGAACAGGGGAAGAGGAGAACAGGGGAACAGGAGAACAGGGGAAGAGGGGAACAGGAGAACAGGTGAACAGGAGAACAGGGGAACAGGAGAAAAGGTGAGCAGGGGAACAGGGGAAGAGGAGAACAGGGGAAGAGGAGAACAGGTGAACGGGAACAGGAGAACAGGGGAGCAGGAGAACAGGTGAACAGGGGAAGAGGAGAATAGGGGAACAGGAGAACAGGGAAAGTGGAGAACAGGTGGACAGGGGAACAGGAGAACAGGGGAAGAGGAGAACAGGGGAACAGGGGAAGAAGAGAACAGGGGAACAGGAGAACAGGTGAACAGGGGAAGAGGAGAACAGGGGAACAGGAGAACGGGAAGAGGGGAACAGGTGAACAGGGGAAGAGGAGGACAGGAGAACAGGGGAAGAGGAGAACAGGGGAACAGTAGAACAGGAGAACAGGGGAACAGGAGAACTGGGGAAGAGGAGAACAGGGGAAGAGGGGAACAGGAGAACAGGTGAACAGGAGAACAGGGGAACAAGAGAAAAGGTGAACAGGAGAACAGGGGAAGAGGAGAACAGGTGAACGGGAACAGGAGAACAGGGGAAGAGGAGAACAGGAGAACAGGGGAAGAGGAAAACAGGTGAACAGGGGAACAGGTGAACAGGGGAAGAGGAGAACAGGGGAACAGGGGAAGAAGAGAACAGGTGAACAGGAGAACAGGGGAACAGGAGAACAGGTGAACAGGGGAAGAGGAGAACAGGGGAACAGGAGAACAGGGGAAGAGGGGAACAGGTGAACAGGAGAACAGGTGAACAGCGGAAGAGGAGAACAGGAGAACAGGGGAAGAGGGGAACAGGAGAACAGGTGAATAGGAGAACAGGTGAATAGGGGAATAGGGGAATAGGGGAACAGGAGAACAGGGGAAGAGGAGAACAGGGGAACATGAGAACAGGGGAAGAGTGGAACAAGAGACAAGGTGAACAGGAGAACAGGTGAACAGGGGAACAGGAGAACAGGTGAGCAGGGGAAGAGGAGAACAGGTGGACAGGGGAAGAGGAGAACAGGTGGACAGGAGAACAGGGGAAGAGGAGAACAGGTGGACAGGGGAACAGGGGAAGAGGAGAACAGGGGAAGAGGGGAACAGGAGAACAGGTGAACAGGAGAACAGGGGAACAGGAGAAAAGGTGAACAGGAGAACAGGGGAAGAGGAGAACAGGAGAACAGGGGAACAGGAGAACAGGGGAAGAGGAGAACAGGGGAAGAGGGGAACAGGAGAACAGGTGAACAGGAGAACAGGGGAACAGGAGAAAAGGTGAACAGGAGAACAGGGGAAGAAGAGAACAGGGGAACAGGAGAACAGGGGAAGAGGAGAACAGGGGAAGAGGGGAACAGGAGAACAGGTGAACAGGAGAACAGGGGAACAAGAGAAAAGGTGAACAGGAGAACAGGGGAAGAGGAGAACAGGGGAACAGGAGAAAAGGTGAACAGGAGAACAGGTGAACACGGGAACAGGAGAACAGGGGAACAGGAGAACAGGTGAACAGGGGAAGAGGAGAACAGGTGGACAGGGGAAGAGGAGAACAGGTGGACAGGAGAACAGGGGAAGAGGAGAACAGGTGAACGGGAGAACAGGGGAGCAGGAGAAAAGGTGAACAGGGGAAGAGGAGAACAGGGGAACAGGGAAAGAGGAGAACAGGGGAAGAGGAGAACAGGGAAAGAGGAGAACAGGTGGACAGGGGAACAGGAGAACAGGGGAAGAGGAGAACAGGGGAACAGGGGAAGAAGAGAACAGGGGAAGAGGAGAACAGGTGAACGGGAACAGGTGAACAGGGGAAGAGGAGAACAGGGGAACAGGTGAACAGGAGAACAGGGGAACAGGTGAACAGGAGAACAGGGGAACAGGAGAACAGGGGAACAGGAGAACAGGGGAACAGGAGAACAGGGGAAGAGGGGAACAGGTGAACAGGGGAACAGGTGAACAGGAGAACAGGGGAACAGGAGAACAGGTGAACAGCGGAAGAGGAGAACAGGAGAACAGGGGAAGAGGGGAACGGGAGAACAGGGGAGCAGGAGAAAAGGTGAACAGGGGAAGAGGAGAACAGGGGAAGAGGAGAACAGGGGAACAGGGAAAGAGGAGAACAGGGGAAGAGGAGAACAGGGGAACAGGGGAACAGGAGAACAGGGGAAGAGGAGAACAGGAGAACAGGGGAAGAGGAAAACAGGTGAACAGGTGAACAGGGGAAGAGGAGAACAGGGGAACAGGTGAACAGGAGAACAGGGGAACAGGTGAACAGGAGAACAGGAGAACAGGTGAACAGGGGAAGAGGGGAACAGGGGAACAGGAGAACAGGGGAAGAGGGGAACAGGTGAACAGGAGAACAGGGGAACAGGAGAACAGGTGAACAGCGGAAGAGGAGAACAGGAGAACAGGGGAAGAGGGGAACAGGAGAACAGGTGAACAGCGGAAGAGGAGAACAGGGGAAGAGGGGAACAGGAGAACAGGTGAATAGGAGAACAGGTGAATAGGGGAATAGGTGAACAGGGGAACAGGAGAACAGGTGAACAGGGGAACAGGAGAACAGTGAACAGGGGAACAGGGGAACAGGAGAACAGGGGAAGAGGAGAACAGGGGAACATGAGAACAGGGGAAGAGGGGAACAGGAGAACAGGTGAACAGGAGAACAGGGGAACAGGAGAAAAGGTGAACAGGAGAAAAGGTGAACAGGAGAACAGGTGAACAGGGGAACAGGAGAACAGGTGAGCAGGGGAAGAAGAGAACAGGTGGACAGGGGAAGAGGAGAACAGGTGGACAGGAGAACAGGGGAAGAGGAGAACAGGTGGACAGGGGAACAGGGGTTAGAGGAGAACAGGGGAAGAGGAGAACAGGTGAACGGGAACAGGGGAACAGGAGAACAGGTGAACAGGGGAAGAGGAGAACAGGTGAACAGGGGAACAGGAGAACAGGAGAACAGGGGAACAGGTGAACAGGAGAATAGGGGAACAGGAGAACAGGTGAACAGGGGAAGAGGAGAACAGGGGAACAGGAGAACAGGAGAAGAGGGGAACAGGTGAACAGGAGAACAGGGGAACAGGAGAACAGGTGAACAGGAGAACAGGAGAACAGGGGAACAGGAGAAAAGGTGAACAGGAGAACAGGGGAAGAGGAGAACAGGGGAACAGGAGAACAGGGGAAGAGGAGAACAGGGGAAGAGGGGAACAGGAGAACAGGTGAACAGGAGAACAGGGGAACAGGAGAAAAGGTGAACAGGAGAACAGGGGAAGAGGAGAACAGGGGAAGAGGAGAACAGGGGAACAGGGGAACAGGGGAAGAGGGGAACAGGAGAACAGGTGAATAGGAGAACAGGTGAATAGGGGAATAGGTGAACAGGGGAACAGGAGAACAGGTGAACAGGGGAACAGGAGAACAGTGAACAGGGGAACAGGAGAACAGGGGAAGAGGAGAACAGGGGAACATGAGAACAGGGGAAGAGGGGAACAGGAGAACAGGTGAACAGGAGAAAAGGTGAACAGGAGAACAGGTGAACAGGGGAACAGGAGAACAGGTGAGCAGGGGAAGAGGAGAACAGGTGGACAGGGGAAGAGGAGAACAGGTGGACAGGAGAACAGGGGAAGAGGAGAACAGGTGGACAGGGGAACAGGGGAAGAGGAGAACAGGGGAAGAGGGGAACAGGTGAACAGGAGAACAGGGGAACAGGGGAAGAGGAGAACAGGTGGACAGGGGAAGAGGAGAACAGGTGGACAGGAGAACAGGGGAAGAGGAGAACAGGTGAACGGGAGAACAGGGGAGCAGGAGAAAAGGTGAACAGGGGAAGAGGAGAACAGGGGAACAGGGAAAGAGGAGAACAGGGGAAGAGGAGAACAGGGAAAGAGGAGAACAGGTGGACAGGGGAACAGGAGAACAGGGGAAGAGGAGAACAGGGGAACAGGGGAAGAAGAGAACAGGGGAAGAGGAGAACAGGTGAACGGGAACAGGTGAACAGGGGAAGAGGAGAACAGGGGAACAGGTGAACAGGAGAACAGGGGAACAGGTGAACAGGAGAACAGGGGAACAGGAGAACAGGGGAACAGGAGAACAGGGGAACAGGAGAACAGGGGAAGAGGGGAACAGGTGAACAGGGGAACAGGTGAACAGGAGAACAGGGGAACAGGAGAACAGGTGAACAGCGGAAGAGGAGAACAGGAGAACAGGGGAAGAGGGGAACGGGAGAACAGGGGAGCAGGAGAAAAGGTGAACAGGGGAAGAGGAGAACAGGGGAAGAGGAGAACAGGGGAACAGGGAAAGAGGAGAACAGGGGAAGAGGAGAACAGGGGAACAGGGGAACAGGGGAAGAGGAGAACAGGAGAACAGGGGAAGAGGAAAACAGGTGAACAGGTGAACAGGGGAAGAGGAGAACAGGGGAACAGGTGAACAGGAGAACAGGGGAACAGGTGAACAGGAGAACAGGAGAACAGGTGAACAGGGGAAGAGGAGAACAGGGGAACAGGAGAACAGGGGAAGAGGGGAACAGGTGAACAGGAGAACAGGGGAACAGGAGAACAGGTGAACAGCGGAAGAGGAGAACAGGAGAACAGGGGAAGAGGGGAACAGGAGAACAGGTGAACAGCGGAAGAGGAGAACAGGGGAAGAGGGGAACAGGAGAACAGGTGAATAGGAGAACAGGTGAATAGGGGAATAGGTGAACAGGGGAACAGGAGAACAGGTGAACAGGGGAACAGGAGAACAGTGAACAGGGGAACAGGGGAACAGGAGAACAGGGGAAGAGGAGAACAGGGGAACATGAGAACAGGGGAAGAGGGGAACAGGAGAACAGGTGAACAGGAGAACAGGGGAACAGGAGAAAAGGTGAACAGGAGAAAAGGTGAACAGGAGAACAGGTGAACAGGGGAACAGGAGAACAGGTGAGCAGGGGAAGAAGAGAACAGGTGGACAGGGGAAGAGGAGAACAGGTGGACAGGAGAACAGGGGAAGAGGAGAACAGGTGGACAGGGGAACAGGGGTTAGAGGAGAACAGGGGAAGAGGAGAACAGGTGAACGGGAACAGGGGAACAGGAGAACAGGTGAACAGGGGAAGAGGAGAACAGGTGAACAGGGGAACAGGAGAACAGGAGAACAGGGGAACAGGTGAACAGGAGAATAGGGGAACAGGAGAACAGGTGAACAGGGGAAGAGGAGAACAGGGGAACAGGAGAACAGGAGAAGAGGGGAACAGGTGAACAGGAGAACAGGGGAACAGGAGAACAGGTGAACAGGAGAACAGGAGAACAGGGGAACAGGAGAAAAGGTGAACAGGAGAACAGGGGAAGAGGAGAACAGGGGAACAGGAGAACAGGGGAAGAGGAGAACAGGGGAAGAGGGGAACAGGAGAACAGGTGAACAGGAGAACAGGGGAACAGGAGAAAAGGTGAACAGGAGAACAGGGGAAGAGGAGAACAGGGGAAGAGGAGAACAGGGGAACAGGGGAACAGGGGAAGAGGGGAACAGGAGAACAGGTGAATAGGAGAACAGGTGAATAGGGGAATAGGTGAACAGGGGAACAGGAGAACAGGGGAACAGGAGAACAGTGAACAGGGGAACAGGAGAACAGGGGAAGAGGAGAACAGGGGAACATGAGAACAGGGGAAGAGGGGAACAGGAGAACAGGTGAACAGGAGAAAAGGTGAACAGGAGAACAGGTGAACAGGGGAACAGGAGAACAGGTGAGCAGGGGAAGAGGAGAACAGGTGGACAGGGGAAGAGGAGAACAGGTGGACAGGAGAACAGGGGAAGAGGAGAACAGGTGGACAGGGGAACAGGGGAAGAGGAGAACAGGGGAAGAGGAGAACAGGTGAACGGGAACAGGAGAACAGGGGAGCAGGAGAACAGGTGAACAGGGGAAGAGGAGAACAGGTGAACAGGTGAACAGGGGAACAGGTGAACAGGTGAACAGGGGAACAGGTGAACAGGAGAACAAGGGAACAGGAGAACAGGTGAACAGGGGAAGAGGAGAACAGGGGAACAGGAGAACAGGGGAAGAAGGGAACAGGAGAACAGGGGAACAGGAGAACAGGGGAACAGGTGAACAGGGGAACAGGTGAACAGGACAACAGGGGAACAGGTGAACAGCGGAAGAGGAGAACAGGGGAAGAGGGGAACAGGAGAACAGGGGAAGAGGAGAACAGGGGAACAGGAGAACAGGGGAAGAGGGGAATAGGTGAACAGGGGAACAGGAGAACAGGTGAACAGGGGAACAGGAGAACAGTGAACAGGGGAACAGGAGAACAGGGGAAGAGGAGAACAGGGGAACAGGAGAACAGGGGAAGAGGGGAACAGGAGAACAGGTGAACAGGAGAACAGGGGAACAGGAGAAAAGGTGAGCAGGGGAACAGGGGAAGAGGAGAACAGGGGAAGAGGAGAACAGGTGAACGGGAACAGGAGAACAGGGGAGCAGGAGAACAGGTGAACAGGGGAAGAGGAGAATAGGGGAACAGGAGAACAGGGAAAGTGGAGAACAGGTGGACAGGGGAACAGGGGAACAGGGGAAGAGGAGAACAGGGGAACAGGAGAACAGGTGAACAGGGGAAGAGGAGAACAGGGGAACAGGAGAACAGGGGAAGAGGGGAACAGGTGAACAGGGGAAGAGGAGGACAGGAGAACAGGGGAAGAGGAGAACAGGGGAACAGTAGAACAGGAGAACAGGGGAACAGGAGAACTGGGGAAGAGGAGAACAGGTGAGCAGGGGAACAGGAGAACAGGAGAACAGGTGAACAGGGGAAGAGGAGAACAGGTGAACAGGGGAAGAGGAGAACAGGGGAAGAGGAGAATAGGGGAATAGGTGAACAGGGGAACAGGAGAACAGGTGAACAGGAGAACAGGGGAACAGGAGAACAGGGGAAGAGGAGAACAGGGGAAGAGGGGAACAGGTGAACAGGAGAACAGGGGAACAGGAGAAAAGGTGAACAGGAGAACAGGGGAAGAGGAGAACAGGGGAAGAGGAGAACAGGGGAACAGGAGAACAGGGGAACAGGGGAAGAGGGGAACAGGAGAACAGGTGAATAGGAGAACAGGTGAATAGGGGAATAGGTGAACAGGGGAACAGGAGAACAGGTGAACAGGGGAACAGGAGAACAGTGAACAGGGGAACAGGGGAACAGGAGAACAGGGGAACATGAGAACAGGGGAACAGGAGAACAGGTGAACAGGAGAACAGGGGAACAGGAGAAAAGGTGAACAGGAGAAAAGGTGAACAGGAGAACAGGTGAACAGGGGAACAGGAGAACAGGTGAGCAGGGGAAGAGGAGAACAGGTGAACAGGGGAACAGGAGAACAGGTGAGCAGGGGAAGAGGAGAACAGGTGGACAGGAGAACAGGGGAAGAGGAGAACAGGTGGACAGGGGAACAGGAGAACAGGGGAAGAGGAGAACAGGGGAACAGGGGAAGAAGAGAACAGGTGGACAGGAGAACAGGTGAACAGGGGAAGAGGAGAACAGGTGAACAGGGGAACAGGTGAACAGGGGAACAGGTGAACAGGGGAAGAGGAGAACAGGGGAACAGGAGAACAGGGGAAGAGGGGAAGAGGAGAACAGGGGAAGAGGAGAACAGGGGAACAGTAGAACAGGAGAACAGGGGAACAGGAGAACTGGGGAAGAGGAGAACAGGTGAGCAGGGGAACAGGAGAACACGAGAACAGGTGAACAGGGGAAGAGGAGAACAGGTGAACAGGGGAAGAGGGGAAGAGGAGAATAGGGGAATAGGTGAACAGGGGAACAGGAGAACAGGTGAACAGGGGAAGAGGAGAACAGGGGAAGAGGAGAACAGGTGAACAGGAGAACAGGGAAAGAGGAGAACAGGGGAAGAGGAGAACAGGGGAACAGGAGAACAGGGAAAGTGGAGAACAGGTGGACAGGGGAAGAGGAGAACAGGGGAAGAAGAGAACAGTTGGACAGGAGAACAGGTGAACAGGGGAAGAGGAGAACAGGTGAACAGGGGAACAGGTGAACAGGAGAACAGGGGAACAGGGGAAGAAGATAACAGTTGGACAGGAGAACAGGTGAACAGGGGAAGAGGAGAACAGGTGAACAGGGGAACAGGTGAACAGGAGAACAGGGGAACAGGAGAACAGGGGAACAGGGGAAGAGGAGAACAGGGGAACAGGAGAACAGGGGAAGAGGGGAACAGGTGAACAGGGGAAGAGGAGGACAGGAGAACAGGGGAAGAGGAGGACAGGGGAAGAGGGGAACAGTAGAACAGGAGAACAGGGGAACAGGAGAACTGGGGAAGAGGAGAACAGGTGAGCAGGGGAACAGGAGAACAGGTGAACAGAGGAAGAGGAGAACAGGTGAACAGGGGAAGAGGGGAACAGGGAAAGAGGAGAACAGGGGAACAGGAGAACAGGGGAACAGGGAAAGAGGAGAACAGGTGGACAGGGGAACAGGAGAACAGGTGGGCAGGAGAACAGGGGAAGAGGAGAACAGGTGAACGGGAACAGGAGAACAGTGGAAGAGGAGAACAGGAGAACAGGGGAAGAGGAGAACAGGGGAAGAGGAGAACAGCAGAACAGGGGAACAGGTGAACAGGGGAAGAGGAGAACAGGTGAACAGGGGAAGAGGAGAACAGGTGAACAGGGGAAGAGGAGAACAGCGGAACAGGGGAACAGGAGAACAGGGGAACTCTGCAGGTGATCCGACCGCTGCTCTCATCGGTCGTCATCAGGGCAATAACTCGGAATCACATTATAAGAGGGTAAAATATGACTTCAACATAAATAAATAAACACGGAAATAATTAAATACTTAAATTATGATATCACATTTTAGTGTTGTGGATGTCTGAACGTGTCATCGTTACAAAGCGGCTGATTTCTGAGATTAATGAAAGACCAGAACAATTAAATCCAAAATTATATAAAAATAAAAAAAATTAAAATGGATAGGCTCAGTTTTTATTGAAATATCAAATAAAAACTTGAATTCATTAAGTTTTATATAAATTAAAAGGAAGAACTGAGTGTGAACGTCAGACTTTCATTTCCGTACAGCTGACATTTAATCACGGCAAAAACAGTTCTGTGACCTTTGACCCCTCACCTCTGACACTGAGACGTCCATGCAGTGGTCCGTCCACGGCCAGCAGGTACACGGCGTCGATGTTGTCGTTGTCGACGACCTGCAGCTCCTCCCACGTGATTGATCGAGACTGTCCCTCCAGCAGATCCAGACCTGAGACAGCAGAGACGCTCTGACATCATCACAGCGGAGACGCTCTGACATCATCACAGCGGAGACGCTCTGACATCCCCGAGCAGGAGACAAACGTACCCATGTTCCAGGACACTCTGGGTGCGTTCGTTTCAGACGCCCTGATGGAGATGTGGACCACGATGGGCGGGCTGCTCAGGTAGGAGCTGTCAATCACATGGAACTCCACCTGCCGAGAGACATGGGGACAGAATGAAGCTCCATGATTGGCTGAAATGTGTAAATCAGGTCCAGTTAACGAGCTCTTCTGAACCAAGTCAAACCCGCTACACACCCCGAGCGTTCTGAGGGCCCGTGGGTGGGCCAACAGAACTCCTGGGTTGAAGTTTATTTTGGTTTGTATGAACCCTTCATCTGTGAGACTTTTGTACATATTTTAATATTGTTTCACATAAATACGTTTACAGTTCTTTTGGTCTGTGGTGTTTTGCGTTAAAGGTCCTCGTCACTAATGGGTCAGCTGCAAGTGTTCCCGCCTCAGAGCTTGTAAATGAATTGTTTGGTTGAATAAAACATTCAGTGGTTCAGTAACGGCTCCATTTACCAACTGATCTCATTCAGTTCAACTTTGAACTCTGATGATTTTTATCAGGTTCATAAATCAACTGATGAGTCGAGATGGTTTCTCTGTTGGTGGTCTTTGTGTTGTCGATGTTACCTCGAGGTTCCGGCGCTGCGACCGGCTGCTGTTGGGCGGCTGGTAGGCCACCTTCATGTCGTGCAGGTCCGGCCAGGTGAAGGAGCGGACAGGCTTGGTGTGGTCGTCCAGGTGGGTGATGTAACCCTCGGCGGGGGGGGGCGCTCACATTAAACACCAACCGGTCCTGCGGCGTCTCGAGGTCGCTGGCGTCCAGGGCGGCGGTGGTGAGCGGTGTCAGGACGAACTGGTCCACCTCCAGGATGAAGGAGGCCATGAAGGCGGGCCGGGGCGCCTGGTTCTGCACGGCTCCGTGGATCAGAACCGGCAACCACACGGCCTCCGACTGGGAGGAGGAACAACACTTAGCGACAGGGAGCAGGTGTGAAGCAACACGCTGCGATGGCCAAGAGCAGCCAATCAGACGTGTTAGAAATGACATGTCTGACATGAAGACTGCTGTTTACGTGCTAACAAGGAGACCCCCCCCCCTCCCCACAGACCAACATGGAGGTGGGATGTCGCCTCCTGACTGCCAACTACTGACTCAACACAATCTGGAGTTTCTCAGCTCTGTTGGATCATTTCCACACGAGTGCTGTGAGATGGATAATAACCAGCGTGTCTGATCGTTATTGATCTTATTATCATTATTATGATTATCTCCTCCCATACCTCCAGCAGGGCCCGGGTGGCCTGCTCCCTCAGTTCCACCCTGATGGGGATGTAGTCGACCTGCGGTGACGGAGGGCTGAGGTGCTGGTACTTCAGTCTGGAGCTCAGGAAGTCCTGACAGCTGGTTTTCAGGAAGTGAAGCTGCTGCGTGTCGTGAAGACACGGTTTGTTTCCTGGACAGAGCGTCGCCGCCGTCCGGCCTGTCGGGGTTTTCAACAACACGTCTGCTTTATCTCTATTTATTTATTTACATATTTATCATCATGTTTTTAATGTTTACATTTGATTTGACTTTTCAATCAATGCACTTTTTAATTCTTTATTATGATCAATGCAACGCACCCCTCCTCTGCGTGGACTCCTCCTCCCTCACCAGCTGACCCACGGCTGGGACGCTGAGGTCAGCGGTCATCAGTCGGACGGTGCAGACCAGGTCGCCCGTGGTCCGGATGTTCAGCACCGAGCGGTCGATGGCGTTGGACAGACCGTAGAACCGAGGGACCACCAGCGGAGCTCCGCCCAGCTGCACCATGCCAGAGCCCGAGTCCACCACCCGCACCTTCAGGACGGCCGTCTCCACCTGCGTGTGCGAGGACGTGAACCTGCACATGGACAGAACACGGACAGAACACGGAGTCCTCGTGTAATCGACATCCTGCCGGACACGTCTGATGTTCAGAAAGTAAATAAATGAACTCACCGGTAGACTCGGAGCATCACGGCGTCCTCGTCCAGCAGCGGGCTGCCGTTGTGGATGTACTGGACCTCGTCCCGCAGGAAGCTGCAGTCGAACACCTGCAGACCAACAGAACCATGTCACCGACCCGGTGCCGAAGCCGCCGGACTGACACACCTGTCCTCACCTGTCCTCACCTGTGGCCTCAGCCTGCCAACCCTCTGAGTCAGCGGCTCATTCGTCACCACCTCCACCTTACAGTTGGCGCTCGGGTCCACGCCGATCTGCAGCTCCGCCTCTGTGACGAAGGCTGAGCGACCTCTGCTGACCTCCAGGCCCGAATTCAGTACCACCAGAGTCCGGCTGCAGGCGGCCGTCATCACCAGCAGCAGCAGCAGCAGCGGCACCGAAGCCCCGCTGGACGCCATGCTGGACCAGGGAGGACCTCGGGTCCCCGCTCAGGTGAGACGTTCAGGTAAGTTGTTCAGGTGTTCTGAAGGCTTTGGTGGTTCTGGGTCGGTCCACTTCGTCTTCGGTCTGCAGGAGGAAAACAGTTTGGCAACAAAGTTTAGTCTGAAGGAAACAGAACCTGTGCTGAATGGTGCTCCGTATTAACTTTCCTGCAGGAACTGAAGCTGCAGTGTTTCTGTTCCAGGAGGCGTCAACAGGAAGTGTTCAGATCATAGGAAGTAGCAAATGGAGGCAGTGTGATAGAAGTGAACATCAGGAACCGAACGGTTTGTCGTTCTTTAGAATGAGTCGAAGTTTAGTCGTCATTTTGTTGGTTTCAGTTTTTCATGGAAACACGGAGGACTGAAAACGCGCCGCAAAACCAAAATGAGGAGCTAAAAGATGCCAAAACGGAGGTTGCAGTGATTATCTGAGCAAACGCAGCAGAACAAACACACCGTTGGTGAACCTGTCGTGTCCCTGAGCCACCAGAAGGTGGCAGCAGCAGCAGCTTTATTCTTGTGTTGAAGGAAAACAGGAAACTTTCTACTCTAACATCAGTTTGACTTTAAAACTTCTTCTGCTGAACCTGTTGTAACCGTTGGTTTTGTTTCTGCATCGAATAGCTGATGACCCTCGTCAACCAACCCTGCTGTAAACGCGACCTTTGACCTCTTCCAACACAGACTTCCTCCTCAGGTACTCACCAAGAGTCCTGAGCAGTGTGTCCTCGGCTCTGATTCCTCTGACTGTCCTCATCCAGCACCACAACTCCTCTAAACCCTCCACACCCTGAAAAAAACTCCCAGCATGCAGCTGGCCGGCGCAGCTTCTTCCCCCGCTGCTCCGTACGCCCGGCCAGAAGACGCTTTCTCCCTCCATTCCACTTCAAACCCAGCCAACTGCAGGAAACTAGGGGTTAATCTGTGTGACCCTGCAGAGGTGCTGGAGGTGTCCCAGGACAGTGGAGCGGGAGCGTGTGTGTGTGTGTGTGTGTGTGTGTGTGTGTGTGTGTGTGTGTGTGTGTGTGTGTGTGTGGGAGGGGGGAGGATTCAAAGCGGGGGCACCAACTGGAGCCAGCGTGTCACTTCCCATCCAACAAACGAGCTGATGACACTTCACTTTAATTCATGACATCACTGCTGCCTGACGACCTTTGACCTCCAAGTTAGTGTCAGGATCACAGGGTAACACAGGGTGGGGAGGGCGGGGAGAGGGAGGATGACCAGACAGACCTGCTTATGTTAGAGCTTAACTGGTTGTTTGGAGTTTAAATGGTTGTTTGGAGTTTATCTGGTTATGTTAGAGTTTAACTGGTCATGTTGGAGTTGAACTAGTTATGTTGGAGTTTAACTGGTTATGTTGGAGTTTAACTGGTTATGTTGGAGTTTATCTGGTTATGTTGGAGTTTAACTGGTTATGTTGGAGTTGAACTAGTTATGTTGGAGTGCAACTGGTTATGTTGGAGTTTATCTGGTTATGTTAGAGTTTAATTGGTTATGTTGGAGTTTAACTGGTTATGTTGGAGTTTAACTGGTTATGTTGGAGTTTAATTAGTTATGTTGGAGTTTAACTGGTTATGCTGGAGTTTATCTGGTTATGTTAGAGTTTAACTGGTTATGTTGGAGTTTAATTGGTTATGTTGGAGTTTAACTGGTTATGTTGGAGTTTATGTGGTTATGTTAGAGTTTAACTGGTTATGTTGGAGTTTATGTGGTTATGTTGGAGTTTAACTGGTTAGGTTGGAGTTGAACTGGTTGTTTGGAGTTTAACTGGTTATGTTGGAATTTAACTGGTTGTGTTGGAGTTGAACTGGTTGTGTTGGAGTTGAACTGGTTGTTTGGAGTTTAACTGGTTATGTTGGAGTTGAACTAGTTATGTTGGAGTTTAACTGGTTATGTTGGCGTTTAACTGGTTATGTTAGAGTTTAACTGGTTATGTTGGAGTTTAACTGGTTATGTTGTAGTTTATCTGGTTATGTTAGAGTTTAACTGGTTATGTTGGAGTTTAATTGGTTATGTTGGAGTTTATCTGGTTGTGTTGGAGTTGAACTGGTTGTTTGGAGTTTAGCTGGTTATGTTGGAATTTAACTGGTTGTGTTGGAGTTGAACTGGTTATGTTGGAGTTGAACTGGTTAGGTTGGAATTTATGGATTGAGAGTTCATCTGTTCAAACAAAGTTTTTCTAATATTTATTTGTTTATATTTACTGTATTTGTTTATATATCCGCAATAATTGCCCATCAGTTTATATCCACCGTGAACTCAGATAAATTAAAAGTACTTCCAACGTTTGAAGATATTAGTCTTTGAATATCATTGTTGTTACTAGAGTTTCTGAGTTCTTGTGTTTGTGAGAGAGTTTTTCCATTCGTACACGACTTATTGTTCATAAAGAGAATTGTTTGTACAAATCTCTTTCAGAGGTGGTTAATTAGTCTGATGTTGCTGTCTGTTGGTACGGGAATTTGTCTTTTAATGACTTTAACGGTTTCCACACGTGTTTGAACGTTCATACATGTGTTTAACCCTTTGTGGGTTCATCTTTGACACAGTGTTTGAGTTGTATCAGTAGGTGTTCATCAGACAGTTGATCCTCCTGTGACTCAGTCTGACTTGTCTGTACTTGAGTTTCTGTTCACACACTGAGATGTGGAGTCGTTCCACCTGAGCTGTTCTGCTCTGTGATCAGCTGATCTGTTCTCTCGATGATCTGTCCGGGATTTTAACAGCGAGTGCATGTCAGTCTGCTCCGTCTACTTGTGTACTCGTGTATTTCTGTACGTGTGTGTGTGTGTGTGTGTGTGTGTGTGTGTGTGTGTGTGTGTGTGTGTGTGTGTGTGTGTGTGTGTGAGAGAGTGTGTAGGATCTGCAGGATTTGAAGTCTGAAAGTTTCCAGAGTGTGAGCGTCCGTCTGAAGCTGCCTGGCTGTGTTTCCTCTGATGTGAGGAGTGTGTCGACACCTACCTCCGGCTGCTGCAGCTCAGTCTTCGTCTCCGTCTTCTTCACCTTCTGCACGCGCTCAGAGGAAGAGGAATGCTGTCACACACACACACACACACACACACACACACACACACACACACACACAGAGTTCACACTCATTGTTTGCCGCCAACCCCCCCTCCACAGCTTGCAGTCACCAAAACACGTCTGGATCCAACTCAGAGTGAGGCGAGGAGGGGGGGGGGGGCTGAGAGGGGGAGGAGAGGAGGGGGATGGGGAGTGGGAGGGGGAGATGGGTTGGGGGGCGAGAGAGGCTGTCCTGAAGCAGAGAGAGAGACAGGAAGTGAGGTGAAGAGTTTCCTGGACTTTTATTTTTACAGCCCGTCTCTCAGGCTTCATCTCCGTCTGCTCCAATCCTCCTCCGACTGAAACCAACCGGGGGATCCGATCACAGCTCCACGACCCGGTTCTTCATCCTGAAGGTTCAGACAACTGGAGGGAAACCGAGCAGAAGTGATTTCATCCAAGAAAAAACTTTATTTATAAACGTATTTATACAGAACCTTATAACAACATCAGAACATCACAGGTTCTATTATACTAAAGTTCTAACAACAGAACCAACAGAACATCACAGGTTCTATTATACTAAAGTTCTAACAACAGAACCAACAGAACATCACAGGTTCTATTATACTGAAGTTCTAACAACAGAACCAACAGAACTATCTCTGAGTTATCATGTCTGTTGTCCTCGTTAACCTTCCTCTGATGGATTCTGCAGGAAGTCTCCTTTAATGGAAGAAGCAGATCAGCCGAGTCAACACCACCAGCCTCCAACCAATCAGCAGGGAGCAGCACGCCGTCCGCTGTGTGCTGTGAACGATGCAGCACCTCCTGCAGGAGGAGCGGAGAGCGACAGCATGTCGGTGAAACCTCTGCAGATGTTATTTCTGCTCCAGTCTCATGTCCTCCATGATGGTTAGCACTGGTGAGGAGCGTTAATGTCAATGTGACAGGTGGGCGGAGCTAGGGTGGGCTAATATTACAGGGATAATATGGTTTTATTATTATTTCTGTCCAGGTGAAATTTATGGAGGAGAGGAGGAAAATCTGCTGCAGAATGAACATACAGGAAGGTAAATAAACCAAAGTAAACATGAAGGAATGAAAGAAAATTGAAGTTTGACTCTTCAAAGATTTAAAAAATAAAACGGGCTGTTACTCAGTAAAAATGTTTGTGAAAGAGTTTTAGGGATTTGAGGAGCAGACGGAGAAAGTATGATGGAGCGTCTTTGTGGAGGTAAAAATGTAACTGGTCCGGTTTCCTTCCTGTTTGTTCTCTGAGCGTTTGAACACATGGTGGAAAGCAGCTCTGAGGAGAACTCCCTCCTGGTTCCTCATCAAACACAGACGGAAACAAACCCTGAAGAAGAACCCATCAGATCTCATCTGATTGGACGAGACCAGAGAGTGTCACTCTTCATCAGCGCTGTGTTTAACTCAAAAACACCTCCGATCATGAGGAATCGGAGACATTTCCCTTTAGGTTAGGTTTGGTTAGGTAGTTACTTTATTAATCCCCGAGGGGAAATTTTTTAAAAGAGGAGAACATGTTTTATCAGAGTGAAGGAGGAGAAGCTGCAAGAGAACTAACAAACTAACCAACTAACCAACCGACTTACCAACTAACCAATTGACTAATAAACTAACTAACCAACCAACCAACTAACTAACTAACAACTAACCAAAAAACCTAACAAACTAACCAACCAACTAACTAACCATCTGACTAATAAACCAACCAACTAACTGACTAACTAAATAACTAACCAACTGACTAATAAACTACCCAACCAACCAACAAATTAACCAACTGACTAATAAACTAACTAACTAACCAACCGACTAACAAACGAACCAACTGACTAAAAAACCAACAAACTAACCAACTGATTAACAAAGTAACCAACTAACTAACCAACTGACTAATAAACCAACCAACTAACTGACTAACTAAGTAACCAACCAACTGACTAATAAACTACCCAACCAACCAACAAACTAACTCAAGATGGTTGGTTGGTTCTCAAGATGGCGCCGCGCTAGCGGCTGCCTGTTACAGCAGGCCCCCCCCACCCCCGAGTGTGTTGTTAAGTATTTTTTAAGCCTTTCTCCTCTTCGGAGTTGTTCTTTTTTCTTTCTCACGTGTGTTAAGTTAACGGTCAGACAATGGACCGTAACTTTGCCACGTTTCTGGTTGGGGGCACTGTTATTGTTTACTCTCGTGATCAGCTGATCGCGCTGAGTAGGCCTCTACTGCTGCTGCCCGGAGCGAGGCCTGAGATCCCCGTTGAACTTCGGAGAAGACGTCGAGGTTGCAGAGCTGGAGCTAAGCTAAAGGCGGAAAGGAGGAAATATAAACCATCGGTACCGGCGATCTTAATGGGGAACGTGAGGTCGTTGGCCAACAAGACGGACGAGCTCGGCGCTGGTAAAGACCCAGAGAGAGTACCGGGAGTGCAGCATCATGTGTTTCACCGAGACATGGCTGCACTCACATCTCCCGGACCACAGCGCGGCCGTACCCGGCTTCAGGACTGTTCGGGGGGACGGAGACGTTGTTCGGAGCAGCAAGAAGAAAGGTGGAGGGATTGAAGTCTCTGTGAACGAGAGGTGGTGTAATCCCGACCACGTGTGTGTGAAGGAACGTTTCTGTAGCCCGGACATTGAACTTCTAGCCGTGGGGATGCGCCCGTATTATTTACTGAGGGAGTTCACGTCCGCCATTGTTATCGCCGTGTACGTTCCTCCATCAGCTGACGTAGAGGCAGCAGTGGACACCATCTACTCCACTGTGTCCAAACTTCAGACTAAGCATCCCGGTGCATTTTTGTTAGTTACTGGAGACTTTAACCAGTCTGGATAAAGTACTGCCAACTTTGCACCAGTATGTTAACTGCCCCACCCGGAACAATAAAACTCTGGACCTACTGGATGCTAATGACATGGATGCATACAGTACTACTGCCTCCCCCCCCCCTTGGTAGATCAGACCACAACCTGGTCCTGCTGACTCCCAAGTATGCTCCTCTGGTGCAGAGGCAGCCTGTGACCACCAGGACTGAGGAGGTGGACACAGGAGGCTAAAGACGCCCTGCAGGACTGCTTTGAGTCCACGGACTGGGATGTGCTGTGTGGACCACATGGGGAGGACATCAACAGCAGGACGGACTGTATCACAGAATACATTAAATTCTGTGAACACACCACCGTATCATCCCGGACTGGACACTGCTTCCCCAACAACAAGCCGTGGATCACCAGTGACCTGAAGGTGCTTCTTAATAAGAAGAAAGCAGCCTTCAGGTCTGGGGACAGGGAGGAGCTCAGGAGAGTGCAGCGCCACCTGAAGGAGAAGATGAGGGAGTGCAAGGACTCCTACAGGAGGAAGCTGGAGGCCAAACTCCAGCAGAACAACGTGAGGGAGGTGTGGACCGGTATGAAGGAGATTACTGGGTTCAAGGGGAGAGAGAGACAACCAGGGGGAACCTGGAGAGGAACAACCAGGGGGAACCTGGAGAGGAACAACCAGGGGGAACCTGGAGAGGTCAAATGAACGAAACTGTTTCTTCAACAGGTTTAGTTCACCACTCTCATCTGTCTCCTCCACACCTTACACCTCCCAAACACCTCTGCTGCCTCCCCCCTCCCCCTTCTGCCCCCCTGGTGAACTGCATAGAGCCCTCAATCTCAAAGGGCTCTTCCTCCATTGACACCTTGACACCCCCCCCCCCCCCACATCCCCCTCTCTGTGACGACTGGCCAGGTTAGGAGACAGCTGGAGAGACTCCACCAGCGCAAGGCTGCAGGACCTGACGGCATCAGCCCCGGGGTCCTGAAGACCTGCACCGTCCAGCTGGCTGAGGTCCTACAACACCTCTTCAACCTGAGCCTGAAGCAGGAGGACGTCCCGGTGCTGTGGAAGACGTCCTGCCTGGTTCCTGTACCGAAGAAGACGACTCCATCCGGCCTCAACGACTACCGACCGGTTGCCCTCACATCTCATGTGATGAAGGTGCTGGAGAGGCTGGTCTTGGCACACCTCAGGCCGCTGGTGAAATCTTCTCTGGACCTTCTGCAATTTGCGTACCAGCCTCATGTGGGAGTGGACGACGCCATCATCTACCTGCTGCAACGAGCTCAGTCTCATCTGGATGGAAACGATGAATCTGTGAGAATCACTTTCTTTGATTTCTCCAGTGCATTCAACACCATCCAACCACTGCTGCTGAGTGAGAAGCTGCGGGTGGTGGGGGGGTGGTGGGGGGGAAGGGAAAGGTGGACGCGTCCACCGTCTCCTGGATCAATGACTACCTGACAGGCAGACCACAGTTTGTCCGTCTGGGCAGTGTGCTGTCTGATACGGTGGTCAGTGGTATTGGAGCTCCTCAGGGAACTGTTCTGTCTCCTTCCTGTTCACCTTCTACACCACTGACTTCCAGAACAACTCAGAGTCAAGACATCTGCAGAAGTTCTCTGATGACTCTGCAGTGGTAGGATGTATAAGGGATGGACGGGAGGAGGAGTACAGGGCAGTAGTGGAGGACTTTGTGAAGTGGGCTGGTAGAAATCACCTGCTCCTGAACGTGGCCAAGACCAGAGAGATGGTGGTCGACTTCAGGAGGAAGACGACGGCTCCACAACCGCTGAGAGTTCTCGGAGAGGAGGTGTACACGGTGGAGGAGTACAAGTACCTGGGTGTGTCCATCGACAACAGACTGAACTGGAAGACCAACATCAATGCTGTCTACAAGAAGGGGATGAGTCGACTCTTTTTCTTGAGGAAACCTCGATCCTTCAATGTGTGCAGCAAGATGTTGGAGATGTTCTACCATCTGTTGTGGCCAGTGCTTTGTACTTCGCTGTGGTCTGCTGGGGGAGCAGCATTGGAGCCGGAGACACCAACAGACTTAACAAACTGGTTAAGAAGGCCGGCTCCATCATCGGCTACAAACTGGATAGTCTGGAAAAGGTGGTGGAGAGGAGGACGCTGAACAAACTATTATCTATATTGGATAATCCTGACCACCCTCTCCACCTGCTGCAGGGACAGAGGAGCACTTTCTCTAAAAGATTCCTCCAGCTCCGCTGTCACAAGGACAGATACAGGAGATCATTCCTGATACAGGAGATCATTCCAGATCCAGGAGATCATTCCAGATCCAGGAGATCATTCCTGATACAGGAGATCATTCCAGATCCAGGAGATCATTCCAGATCCAGGAGATCATTCCAGATACAGGAGATCATTCCTGCCGACCGCAATAAGACTGTACAATAACTCACCTCTGGCAAAATCCATCACATAACAATAACACTGTTGACTGTGTGTCTTGGTTTGTTTGGATATAATATATATAGATATATACTGTACTGTATATAATGTATATACTGTGCATCTTATATTTAATATTTTTACTACTATTTACTGCTATTTTATTGCTTTTCTATTATTATATTCTATTATTTTATTCTATTATTTCTATTATTATCTTATTGCTTCTGTATGCTGCTGTAGGGAAAAAATTTCCCCTCGGGGATTAATAAAGTAACTACCTACCTACCTACCTACCTAACCAACTGACTAATAAACTAACTAACCGACCGACTAACAAACTAACCAACTGACTAATAAACTAACTAACTAACCAACTGACTAACAAAGTAACCAGCTAACTAACCAACTGACTAATAAACTAACTAACTATCCAACTGACCAATAAAGTAGCTGACTAACTAATAAACTAACCAACTGACTAACAAACTAACCAACTAAATAACCAACCAACTAACCAAATAACCAACAGACTAACAAACTAACCAACCGAGTAACCAACTGACTAACAAAACAACTAACAAACTAACCAACTGACTAACAAACTAACTAACCAACCAACTAACGAAGCAGCTGCTGCGGCCTCAGAAAGTCTGTGAGATGTGTTGGTGTTTGTTGGAGGCGTCGCTGCAGCTCTGACTGACTTCCAGCTGACTGTCCGGCCTCTCTGATCCCTTCTGACTGTTACCCTTTTTGCGTGGTGACTCCGGAGCTCGCCACGGCGTTTGGCCCCGTGCCCGCCCCCCCTCAGCCCCAGGCCCCTGTCAGCCTGACGCCGTGACTCCTCCGCTGAAATTAATTTCCCTTCCTCACTGACCCATAACGAAATCCTGGAACAGCCTGCTGACGAGCGGAGGCAGCGGAGGAGGAAGAATTTACTTTGTTGGCCTTGAACTTTTAGTTTGGAGCTCCGTCGTGTGTTGGAGCCGCTGGATTCTCTGGCTGCTGAAGTGCAGAGAAGGAATCAGGACTGCCCCCCCTCCCCCTCCCCGGCTGCCGAAGAGAGGACGCTCGCTCTGAGCTTTTCTGCAGTTCAGTAGTTATTCAGGTACACAGCCCCGGTCCAAGCAGAGCGTTTCTTACAGCCACAAATAAATGTGCAGATGAAAGCTGCAGCCGCTGGCAGCAGAATCTCAGAATCTCAGCCGGCTGCTCTGATTCTGCTGCCGGCCTCGTGGCAACGACCCACGAAGAGCCGCAGAGACGAGGACGTCTTCATCAACATGTTCAAACGCTGCATATTCCTCCATCATTACTGTCTGAGAGGAAGCAGCTGCACTCAAGGTTTCACTCATCCTCATCTACATCATCCTCATCATCATCAGCCTCATCACCATCATCACCATCATCACCATCACCATCATCACCATCATCACCATCACCATCATCAGCCTCACCATCACCACCATCACCATCATCACCATCACCACCATCACCATCATCACCATCATCACCATCACCATCATCAGCCTCACCATCACCACCATCAACATCATCACCATCATCACCAACACCACCACCATCATCATCACCACCATCAACATCCTCATCTGTCTCTCTGTCTGTCTCTCTGTCTGTCTCTGTCTCTGCAGGCTGATCTCCTCTCAGACCATTAGACCCATTAAAGAGTGGAACTGGTGACCAGTGAGAGTCACACTGAGAACCTGTCAGCTTCAATACGTCACACTGATTGACTGACGAAATGACACCCTCCTCCTCCTGCCCCTCCCCTCCTCCTCCTCTTCCTCCCCTCCTCCTTCTCCTCCTCACCTCAGGAGAGGACAGAGGGATAAAGATCTCACACACACCCGCCTGCAGCCGGGCCGGCAGTATCAGGTGAGGCCAGACTGAAGGAGGAGATGATAAAGAGAGGACGAAAGAGGGGGAGAATCACCTCCTGAGGAAGACAGGGATTGAGGGGTGAAGGGGGGTGTGACCTTCGCTGGCAGCGATGAGGAGGGAGGAGCTCATGCTCAGATTATGCAGATGAGGCATCGTTTTGATGCAAAACAAGCCGGACTGGCCGCTAATGTTTCTCCAGTCGTGAAAGGGCGAGACTCCCTGGGAGAAATACCAGGAGAGGGGGGGGTCAGGGGGAGCAGAGCATTCTGGGTAATCAGCGGCGCTGGGCGGCGGCTCCCGCAGCATAATACATTATCATATTTCCACGTAATTAGTTGGTTTTTCCACATGAAATGAGGAAGCGGCTCGACGGTGCGTTCACTGCCGCGAGGACACCCGGCTTCTCCTCCTCCTCCTCTGTTACTGAGAGACGACCTTTGACCTTTACACTCACATTATCCCCCCCTACCCCTTCCACCACCACCACCACACCATCAGCCTGAGAACGAAGACTCTGATTAACATAAGGATGGGGCCATTAGGGAGACAGTGAGTTAACAGGAACCTTCAGAGACCTTCAGGGATCTTCAGGAGCAGTCAGGGACCATCAGGAACATACAGAGGCCTTCAGGGACCTTCAAGGATATCCAGGAGCCTTCAGGGACATTCAGGAGCCTTCATGGACCTCCAGGAGCCTTCAGAGACCTTCAGGGGCCTTCAGAGACCTTCAGGGACCTGAAGGAGCCTTCAGAGACCTTCAGGGACCATCAGGAGCATTCAGAGACCCTCAGATACTTTCAGGGACCTTCAGAGACGTTCAGGGACCTTCAGAGACCTTTAGGGACCTTCAGGGACCTCCTGATGATGGATGACGGATGATGGATGATGGATGGATGGAGCACCAGAGGCGGAGCTAGGATGGCGTGCGTCCCACTGGGCGCCCTCAGTGAAGCAGCAGGCGAGCAGTAGCTTCAGATTATCCGCTGAGGCTGGAGAGGAGCTGGCTGCAGTCCGGACTTCATGCTTCATCAACCACAGTGTGCGTGTGTGTGTGTGTGTGTGTGTGTGTGTGTGTGTGTGTGTGTTCATCCGCTCGGCTGAACAGTTTTCATATCACAACAACTTCCTGCTGCTTTCAAATGTGATGCCATTTCTTCAAATTATTCCTCAGAAATTGAACTCCCGCAGATGAGATGCATTGATCATTGGCTGAATAACAGATCAATAACACGTCAATAACACATCAATAACAGATCAATAACATCAATAACACATCAATAACATCAATAAAAGCTCAATAACATCAATAACAGATTAATAACATCAATAACAGATTAATAACAGATCAATAACACATCAGTCAGACAGGTCATACATGTTCGAACTTCTCATGATGTTGGATGAACACTTCAAAACTAAAAGATTCACGTCACAACCACAGCAAAACTCATGACTCCCTGACACAGTGACCTCTAGTGGCCCGGAGGCGTCAGCACACGCAGGGAGTCGCCAATCAGCTGCCACTGTGATGCTGCAGGATCGTTTTCACTGATTGTGGGAGGAGCTTGTTGAAGATGACATCAGACGGTGTTTGTGGTCCTGATGAAAGTCTCCGTGTTCAGAAGCATCGTCGGTGGCTGTGAAAAACTTGTTGCTGAGAGTGGACACTTCCTCTGAGAGGAGGAGGAGGAAGAGGAGGAGGAGATGAAGGAGGAGGGTGTTGGCTGGTGGACGAGCAGCATGGCGGAGCTCCAGTCCGCTGGCCAGAGCCCAGTTGGTGCTTAATCACAGCGAGTGGTCAGCCTCCGCCTTTCACAGCCAGCTGACATCAGGCCTGTGTGTGTGTGTGTGTGTGTGTGTGTGTGTGTGTGTGTGTGTGTGTGTGTGTGTGTGTGTGTGTGAGAGTGAGAGTGTGTGTGTGTGTGTGTGTGTGTGTGTGTGTGTGAGGTGTTGGGGCATACCTTCCTCCCATCACCTCCCATCCAGCATGTAGGTGTGTAATCTGCAGCCAGCAGGAGGAGGGGGGATTATATGTGTGTGTGTGTGTGTGTGTGTGTGTGTGTGTGTGTGTGACCTGCCAACACCATGAGTGTGTGCAGACGGTGGTGGAGAGTCGAGCCAAGGCCGGAGCCGAGCTGCCAACCGAGCTGGGTGACCTGTCCGACCACCGCGTCTCCCCCGACACTCTGCAGCCCAACAGCAGCCCGGTGCCAGGACCACAGAGTGTGTGTGTGTGTGTGTGTGTGTGTGTGTGTGTGTGTGTGTGTGTGTGTAGCCTCTTTCGGGTGTGAAAACGTCTCATGCTGACAGTTTGGCTGCTGAAACACAGCGTCACATTTCAAAGCAGCAGGAAGTTGTTGTGATATGAAAACTGTTCAGCCGAGCAGATGAACACACACACACACACACACACACACACACACACACACACACACACACACACCATCAGGATGTCCGCTGCAACACAACTTCATCAATAAGAACTCATGTTTTGATATGTGGTCTGATACAGCTGACCAGCAGCAGGTCTGTGTGTGTGTGTGTGTGTGTGTGTGTGTGTGTGTGTGTGTGTGTGTGTGTGTGTGTGTGTGTGTGTGTGTGTGTGTGTGTGAACAACATCAACACCCAAAAATTAAATTAAATGAAACAAATGGAAATTTAAAAAACAAAATTAAATTTAGGTCTTAAACGCAGCTGTGTTTGGGGGCGAGGCCGTTTGACTGGCAGGTCCGGGGTTAGGTCAAGTTTCAAGTAGTGGTGGGCGGGGCATAGTATCAGATCCGCCCCTCACTCCTCCCCACCTCGTCCAAATACTTCCCAGGGAACATTTACAAACAAACAGGTGACATCACCTTCCTCGCGCTCTGATTGGTCGATGCGTTCATTTGCGTTCAAATGAATTAACCTGCTCCGCTCTTTACGACATCATTTTCACGTGTGAAAGTTCTCATGATAAAATCAGTTTGAAAAGATTTGTTGATATGAATTATTCGTCGGAAATAAAGGCCCCGTGTGTTCACGCTGTCGGACCCTCACAGTGTTTCTGGCGCCTCCCGCTGGTTGCTGCAGGAAGTTTTCAGACGACTGACGACCTTTGAGGTTTATTGCGACGCCTCCCTCCTGATGCCGGACCTGTGAAGCAGCAGGTCACACGGTTCTGGGTCCGTGTCCTGGTTCTGGCGGCGGCGCCTCCTGCAGCGGATCGACCTGTGAATGTTGGACGGGCGTGATGCCGCTCCTGATGGGAGCCGCGGCGCGTCGAGGTCGAACAGGAGGAGGATTAAAACGCAGCGCTGCAGAGGTCACAGCAACATCAGGGCAGAGGCTCGCGCTCTTATTGTGAAGGGAAGGAAAAGGAGAAAGTAAAGGAGCATCCTGGTGCATGAACGCGACAACACGCGTTAACGTGTTGGTCAAGAACTCATTGATCCTCCGTGTACAGCACCGTGCTGCGTTCAGGGACACTCTGAACTCATTGATCCTCCGTGTACAGCACCGTGCTGCGTTCAGGGACACTCTGAACTTATTGATCGACCTTTGTATGATGAAGGAAATAAAACAAGAGATTTCCAGATGTGAGAAACTTTGATGTGTTCATATGTAAATGAGTCTGAAATGTCACATTAGCATAGATTTGGGTCGAGCTGAGCTCCCCCTCTCCCACCCACCCACCCACACACACACACACACACACACACACACACACACACACACACACACACACACACAGCTACAGGCAGCCGGACGCCTGACAGCTCGGCCTGCGTCCAGACGGCCTGCTTTACATATTAGAGTGGCCTCCCATCACCGCGGGTTACCACCAGCATCCCGTCACCAAGAAGACTGATGGAGAGTGACAGGGTGGACGGCCTGACTGACGGATGGACGGAGGGACAGCGGGACGGTGTACAGAGAGAGGATTCGCTCTGGGCCTCACCGAGGAGATCTGAAAACACCGGATTATGTTAATGTGTTCGTTCATTTAATTGAATTACTGTTGGATTGCTGATCAGACGCAGCAGCTCGTCACCTCGAGCTCAGCGAGGGACGCTTTGTTCTCTGACCTTTACAACCCAACATCTTCATCTCCGACTGCTTCAGTCCTTCGTCTTCATTCTAACTCATTCTTTTATGTTACTGAAGAAACTGGAGCAGGAGACCTAAAGTCCTCCGCTAACAACCTGTGTGTGTGTGTGTGTTGGTGTCCAGGTGTGTGTGGGGCCCTGCAGCATTGTGAGCACAGCTCCCCCTGCTGGTGGAGCCTCACATGACAGAAGCACTCAGGCTCAACGGGTTCAGACGTGAACCCCGAGACCTGCAGGGCAAAGTGAGGACCTTACAGAAGTTCCCCACAAGACAGATGGGTCTCCACGAGGTCTAAAAGTCAGACTGGTCCCCATGAAGTCTAAAAGTCAGACAGGTCCCCACGAGGTCTAAAACTTAAACTGGTCTCAACGAGGTCTAAAACTTAAACTGGTCCTCATGAGGTCTAAAACTTAAACTGGCCTCCACGAGGGCTAAAAGTCAGACTGGTCCCGACAAAATCTAAAAGTTAAACTAGTCCCCACGAGGTCTAAAAGTTAAACTGGTCCACACGAAGTCTAAAGGTCAGACTGGTCCCCGCAAAGTCTAAAAGTTAAACTGGTCCCCACGAGGTCTAAAAGTTAAACTGGTCCCCACAAGGTCTAAAACTTAAACTTGTTCCCAGGAGGTCTAAAACTTAAACTGGTCCCCACGAAGTCTAAAAGTTAAACTGGTCCACACGAAGTCTAAAAGTCAGACAGGTCCCCACGAAGTCTAAAAGTTAAACTGGTCCCCACGAAGTCTAAAAGTTAAACTGGTCCCCACGAAGTCTAAAACTTAAACTGGTCCCCACGAGGTGTAAAACTTAAACTGGTCCCCACGAGGTGTAAAACTTAGACTGGTCCCCACGAGGTGTAAAACTTAAACTGGTCCCCACGAGGTGTAAAACTTAGACTGGTCCCCACGAGGTGTAAAACTTAGACTGGTCCCCACGAGGTGTAAAACTTAGACTGGTCCCCACGAGGTGTAAAACTTAAACTGGTCCCCACGAGGTGTAAAACTTAGACTGGTCCCCACGAGGTGTAAAAGTCAGACTGGTCCCAACAAAATCTAAAAGTTAAACTGGTCCACACGAGGTCTAAAAGTTAAACTGGTTCCCACGAGGTCTAAAAGTTAAACTGGTCCACACAAGGTTTAAAAGATAAATTGGTCCCCATGTGGTCTAAAAGTCAGACTGGTCCCCACCAGGTCTAAAAGTTAAACTAGTTCCCATGAGGTCTAAAAGTTAAACTGGTCTAAAGGTCAAACAGTTAAATCAACAATAAAACAAGACTTTGATATTTTACTGTTTGACTCTGATCATGTTTTCATTTCTCATTTCTCATCTTTTCTTTCAGTTTTACATCCTTCAGTGAACTCTGAATATTTGTTAAATCTTCCTGTTTTGTTCTCCCTGGATTTCTTTTTATTTTCATCGTGTGAAAGTCTTTGACTTGTTTAAATACACTTTGACTGAGAGTCTTTGTGTCATTGGGCTCATTAAACCCTGGTTTGTGCGGAAGGAGCAGCGCCTCGGTATTAGCATGCTGATCTCAGCCCCCGCTGCGTGTTTACACTTGCATTTATCACAGCCATTATTGAGCAGCAGTTGATCCGGGTCTCGTGGTCTGTGAGGATGTAGGTCAGCAGCAGCCTGAGGCGCCTTCACGTGCAAACAGACCAGAAACCTGCCGGACGGCCGCGCAGCGAGGAGACGGGCAGCCGCGGCAGGTCCCAGATCAGCCGGCACCGCGGAGACAGCATGTGACAGAGGGATGAGTTCACGCCGCTGCACACACCGCTGCACTCATACATGAATACATGCGATTAGAATAAACAGCGGCTCCTAATGAGGACGGCAGTGCAGCTGCACGAGGGTCTAATTCATCCTGAGCTGCGGCTGAAGGCGACGCAGCATCTGATCACAGAACCAGAGCAGGTCACCGGAGCAGCAGGGAAACCAGGTTCGAACAGGAACACAGATGTTTCAACGATTTACATCCTCAGCGTGAAAAATACAATCAGAGATCCACAACGCTGATATTTATCATTTATAGCCAGTTATTCTTCCACTGTACTCAAAGTTCTCACATTTATGTAACTGAACCAGGGACAGAAGAGCTGAAACCATCAATCTGATCTTTTGCTTTTATTTCCTGCAGAAAGGTGGAGGGCGGGGCGGAAAGGCGGAGGGCGGGGCAGACGGAGGGGCAGAGGGGTGGAGGGTTAGTATCCAGATGCTGGTAAAGAACGGCTCTGTGGTTCAGGTGAGAGGAGGTTCTGTGGTTTGGACTTGGAATTAAAGCAAGTCCCTGTTTAAACTGAACCAAGAAACAGAACCTGAACAGAACTGGAACATAACCTGAACAGAACCAGAACCAGAACAGAACCAGAACAAAACTGGAACAGAACCTGAACATAACCAGAACAGAACTGGAACAGAAACAGAACCAGAACAGAACTGGAACAGAACCTGAACAGAACCAGAACAGAACCGGAACATAACCGGAGCAGAACCGGAACATAACTCCATGATGACATTCTATGAATGAAGAAACACAAGAACAAAGAAAAACAAGAACAGACTGACAAAGGAGAGAAACAGCCTGAATCCACCGGGGAGAGGAGGACAACGAGAGACAGATGGAGCTAATCGGGCAGGAAGGGAAGTCAACCAACACACAGCAGGTGAGGAATTTCAAAATAAAACAAGAAACTTAAACTTAAACTAAAACTACGACAGCTTGTGATACTAGCAGCGTTTTAATGAAGTTGCATTATATGAAGTTACTAAAAGGTTCTCTGCAGGTTCTCTCCAGGTTCTCTCAAGGTTCTCTCCAGTTTCTCTGCAGGTTCTCTCCAGGTTCTCTCCAGTTTCTCTGCAGGTTCTCTCCACGTTCTCTCCAGTTACTCTGCAGGTTCTCTTCAGTTTCTGTGCAGGTTCTCTCCAGGTTCTCTGCAGGTTCTCTGTAGGTTCTCTGCAGGTTCTCTCCAGGTTCTCTCCAGTTTCTCTCCAGTTTCTCTGCAGGTTCTCTCCAGGTTTTCTCCAGTTTCTCTGCAGGTTCTCTCCACGTTCTCTCCAGTTACTCTGCAGGTTCTCTCCAGTTTCTCAGTAGGTTCTCTACAGGTTCTATGTAGTTCTGTGCATGAAGTTTTCTCCGTGATGATATGAGGTGTTACACCTACGGACTGTCTCAGTGAAGAGGAGCTGACTGTTCCAACGTGAGGCCTTGACGCGCCGGCCAACACGCCACAAGACACATCTATTATACATACATGTAGGGGGGGGGGGGGTTGCTGTTGTTGTCAGTTGAATGGACAAACTCAGCTTAAACACCCAAAACACCTTTCATTTATTCATTCAACATTTTTTATTGATCTGCTGGGAGGTGGTGATCACATGCTAGCACTGCTGCACACACACACACACACACACACACACACACACACACACACACATACACACACATACACACACACACACATACACACATACACACACATACACACACACACACACACACACACACACACACACACACACACACACACACACACATACACACACATACACACACACACACATACACACATACACACACATACACACACACACACACACACACACACACACACACACACACATACACACACACACACATCTATATATATATAGATATACATGTATATCTATATATACATATATATCTATATATATATAGATATATATCTATATATATATTCCAAAATGAATGTAACTGACTCCTCTGGACTCATTCATGTGAACTGAAAACCATCTTTGCTAGTTCGGAGCGGTTCGGAGCAGGAAGTGACCATATTTGGACGAGCTGGGGGAGGAGCCAGAGGTGGATCTGACCGATCTGATTGGAAACCTGACGATACTACGTCCCGCCCACCGATAGCTGTAACCTGACTGCACTACAGGCCTGTCAATCAAACAGACACGGCTTTTTGGAGCCGACCTCTAGTGGCACTCGCTGGTATTGCAGCTGAAGACACTTCTGGATCAGAACCATTTTACAGACCTGAAGCTACGAACTCTTTTATATTCAGTCTGTGGTTTCGACTCATCAGCTCAGAACGTCATGTGACCTCAGATTTGGTTCATTTGTGAACGAGGACATGATGAAGATGAGTTGTCGCTGCCTCCTGCTGACATCGAGTTTGTTGGGGGCTCTTTGTGTTTTGTTTCTCCTCCAATAGAAAGCAGCAGGAGGAGGAGGGTCTGAGGCAGATGCTCCTCCCTCTCTCCTCCAGGCCGAAGGTCGGCCATCTTCCCAGCACCTCCCTTTATCTGCAGCCTGCTGGAGGACGGCAGCGGCAGCTGGGGCTGTCTGGGACACACTAGGACCTGTTAACGAGTCACCGTCCCACTGACAGGACGAGTCCAAGTTGGAGAGTCGAGTCACAACCCAATGAAGCAGCTGTTACCTGGTCTCAGGGAATATTCATGATGTCATAGTGACATCATCACTGTCCGGCGAGCTGAACAGAGCACTGACCTGCTGCCCCATCATCATCATCATCATCATCATCATCATCATCATCATCACTAATCCTTCAATAATTCATGCTCACAGAGTGGAGGACAGACGCTATCCCAACGCCAGCATCCCACCTCCCCCCAGTATCCCCCCTCCTCCCAGCAGCCCCCCCTCCCCCCACCCGATTGAGTTTTGGCTCCGGCTCCAGTTAGGAGGACAATCCTCTGCTGGGAATGCGGTCCAACTTGTTTCTCGCCCATCAATGGACACATTTGGAAGTGTGACCAAAGGCGCTGTCCCGGTCCAAGTCTCTCCCAGCGGGGGGGCACGGGGGCCCCTCAGGAGCCTCTGTAGCATCTCTGCTGTCCTGTTGTTACCATGGCAACACCAACCACACAAGATGATGGACACTTGAGAAAAATAAGACATACGGCCCTTCGAGTTCAAAGAGAGAAGTCGTCCTCATGCTCCAGTTCCAGCTGACATCATGATGTGTTCACTGTCATCAGTAAAATACGGAACTTTTCATGAAGAGGTTCTTTTTCAGAAGTAGTTCAGTGTTTTAGTATTTTACATTAGTAATGATTAATTTTATTTAATCCATATTTTTCAGCTGTTTCCCTGAAAACTTTCCTCATAGTTTCCAAAACAAACTTCTGTTCTGAACCAGACTGCCTTCAGCTGCAGTAACATCGAGCACCACTGGAGGCTCCAAAAACACTCCACGGTTCTCTCAGTTCAAAACAGAAATATAAATATTTTTTATTTTAATATTTCTGTGATTATTATCACAGGGAGTCGGCACATATCACTCTTTATCATGGAAGTGGGAAAAGGATTTTTATTGACTTGCAAATTTTGCTAATTCCTGAAACTTGATTGTAAAAAAAACTCACTTAAAACCCCAAAAATGACATCACAATGTTTCAGGAAAGGGACGGACTTGGTCTGATGCGAGAATGAGTCACTTCCTGGGCGTCGACCTCAGCATTGATCACCATATGAGCCGTAACCCCGCCCACTAGTCTCTGATTGGTCTGATTGGCTGAAGGGTTTCCAGACTGAAGCTGGGATCAGGAGGTGGGCGGAGCTCAGACGTGTTTCCGGAGTCTGAATCACTTACTCGTTTATTATTTATTGTTTATAGAGATGTGAGATTCTTGTCCGTCCGTCCGTCCTCAGGGACGTTTGTGTTGTGGAGACGAGGTCCCTGAAACAAAATGAACTGTTTAGAAGAGGACAAACTCGGGCTAATGACGCTAATGTAAAGCACTTATTAATGAGCGTGTGACACAGCGGAGAGTCCCCGGTGATATTAACTACTATTAATCTACGCTAATCACCCCCCCCCCCACCCGTCACAGCGGTGAGCAGCGAGCGCTAATCACGGCGGGCTCCATATTGCGTCCCAGTGAGCAGGTGGTGCGAGTCGCAGGCGGTGACGGATGAGCTGCTGCCTGCAGGCCGAACTCTAAATGCTCAAATATGTCCGATTTACACGCAGGTTTTCATCCTGGAACAGATCTGACCTGAAGCTGCAGCCGCCGCCTCCCAACAAGCCGCCGTGGCTCCTGTCCAGATTCAATTTAAATATTTTAGGGCCGCCTGCAGCCAGGAAGCGTTCACGGTGAACGCGCCACAGACTCCGAGGTTCCTCTGAGCCGTGTGATGCGACGGGACGAGAATATGTTGAGCTGAATGCAGCGGGTCAGAAAACATGGAACAGACGCTGGTGATGTCATCGACGGGTTCAGAGGTCATGAAGATTCACACTGGAAAACTGAAGCTGGTCATCGCAGGAACTCTGAGGAGGAGGAGGAGGCTGGGGGAGGCAATGAGGAGGAGGATAGATGAGGAGGAGGAGGGTAAGGGGGGTTCTGGCAGGCAGCGCCTCCTGTCCGTTAATCTGGCGTCTCCCTGGGAGACGCAGCGACTGGATGCCAGCAGCTTCCAGCCGGCTGCAGATGGTGAACCTTCAGCAGCTCGTCAGCTTCTTCTTTAAATGTGTGAAATCGGAGCTCCGCCCTCGTTTTATCTTACAGAGGTGGAGGAAGGAACAAACAAACAAACAAACAATCAAACTGGTGTGTTTTCAACATCTTCACGAGCAACCACACCGATTGATCAGTGAAGAATCAGCTGATCAGTTCTTTAAAAACCTCCAGGATCACATTTACAAAACATTCCTCTCAAACCTGACCTCTGACCTCTGAACTCCTCCTGCTCCAACACTAATGCTGTTCTACCTCGTCACATGACCAGAGAGGATTTAAAGCGTGACAATGACACGGTTTTCTTTGACTGACACGTGTTACACATTTTCATGTTCCTCGCTGTTTTTGAGCTGCCGAGTCGATCCGAAGCCCAGATGGACATGAAGTGTCATCGCGTCGTGTTTATTTAATGCTGTAAATAAAAGATGTATTTCAGAGGAGCAGCATGAGGAAGATGAGGAAGATGAGGAAGATGAAGGTCGCAGGCATCTGAAGTCGTCTCACCTGAAGACTGAAGATCTGCAGCTCATTAAAAAACACAGAATGTCAACGTGAACAGGACCCAGGAGGGGGGGAGGGGGGAGCTGCATGTCGCAGCCCGGAGTCGGACATCTGCTGGGGGGGGTGGTCAACATATGTTCACATCACCATGACGACGAGATGATGTCCCTCCAATTAAAAAAACAACCTGGAAATAATACAGAAAAATAAAACCACAGAGGAAGAGGAGGGGGAGGAGGAGGAGGAGGAGGAGGAGGAAGAGGAGGAAGAGGAGGACGAAGAGGAGGAGGAGGTGGTAAACGTGTGGGGGGGCATCTCACAGAGAAGTGGAGTGGAACTCCTTCACAATAAAAGAAGATAGATTGTTGATCCAGCAGATCCTCAGTCTGACACAGCTGACTGATCAATAATCAATGAACAGACAATAATCAATCATCTACTGATCAATAATTAATGAAGTCAGTTTGATATTGGACACAAACAACGAGCTCATCTCAAAGATGATATGATAGCTTCGTCTGAGGAACACGTTTAAATCATGTTCTATGTCTGAGTCTTTGTATTTTATGCCAGCTTGATAAACTGTTAGCCTCTGTGGCTTCTAGACGCTGGCCATGTTGCCGTTGCCTAGCAACGCTGTTTTATACCACTTGACTGCCGAGCATACGGTGCACGAACTCACGAGTTTTATCTGTCTCATACACACACACACACTGATGCAGCAGCAGTTCATACGAGACATTCAGGTACAGGTTCTCTCTCACCTGACTGGTTATTATTAATAATCCCGGTGCTGTGATGCTCTTCATCCTGTTGACGCTGTTATCTGAGAAGAAGACAGGATATTAATTCAGACTCCTGCTGATCAGAGCAGTAAAGAAATCGTGGATGCATCATTTAACGTGGAGAAAGTGTCTGTGGTGACGTCACCAGGTGTGTGCGCGCGGTGAGGACGTCCTCAGGTGTGTCAGCTCCCAGGTTTCAGCTGCAGATGAACAGCCGTGTTTCCCGACGTGTCTCCGTGCCTTGAACGCACCACGGCGGGCTCGTGCAGCAGGTGGCGGCTCCACTTCACACGAGCTCCGGGGAGATTTGCTTGTGCTGCTGCTGTTGGCGGGAAAAAGACGCGGCGCTGCCAGAGAGCACCGGCCGGCCGGAACGATGAACCGGAGACCGGAGACCGGAGGGCTCCTCATGTCTCATGCTCTCTGTGTGCAGCTACAAAGCACGTCGCCCCGCAGCTCTCACGGGGCGGAGCACCGGACAGGTACAGTGAGCTCTCATCTCTCTTATCAGCAAACTGATCAATAAACCAGGAAGTAGGTCCGTCTGTTTCCTCTCTGATGGCTGCTGCATGTCGTCACTGTTAACACTTGGAGGTGGAGGTTCTCCACCCGGAGGTTCTCCACAGTGCAGCCTCAGAGGGGTCCATCATGTTTCCTTCCTGTTTCCTCTGTGTGTCCTGTGTTTCCTGCTTGTTTCCTTCCTGTTTCCTTCCTGTTTCCTTTGTGTTTCCTTCCTGTGTCCTTCCTGTTTCCTGCTTGTTTCCCTCCTGTCTCCTCAGAGATTCATGACAGTAAAAATAGAAGTAATATGAAACAAGTCTTTGAATTAAACTCAAACATCTCCGATATATTTGAGATTTGATTGTAATGTCAGTTTTGTTTCATGTATTTCAAATGAAAAAAAAAAAAGATATTGTTTACAATAATATTTATGTCGGATTCATCAAACTAGTTTTTAAGGTTCTTTTCTGACCTGGGGGTCCGGGGTGGTCCGTGGTGGTCTTGAGGGGGGAGGGAGGGGGGTCCTGGCTGTCAGAGGACATGAGTGTGACGAGCTTGGCTGCCACTCAGCGCTCCTCCTGCTGACGGCTGTGATGTTCCAGGATGGACGTCTGCGGCTCTTCTGGCATCCTGCACTCCCCTGGCCTCATTTGGCTGCTGCCGTGCTGCCTTCAGGGCCCGTTCGGAGCACAGAGCGCTGCCTCTGTGTGTTTTTCTCAGGAAAAATGGCGAACAAATCTCTCCCAAACTTTGGTGTTTGATGCCAACGTGACCGTCAGCGCCGAGCCGCAGAACGGATGAGAGCCGTCCGATAATCCATTACGACACGGAGAAAGGTCGCCGCGTATAAATAGGCCTGAAGGACGCCAGCAGACGCCTCATTAATCTGAACTCAAGGTGTTACTGAACGCCTCGTCAGGTGACCTGTGACATCAGCTCCTCCTGGACAAAATAACAGAAACATCACAGAGAGGATTTTCTCAACTTTTCTTCACCGTGACCTCGTTTATTCTCCAAATTAAGAAAAGACATTTTTCAGGATGTCGTGTGAGTTCACTGCCTTCCTCCTCCTCCTTCTCCTCCTCCTCCTCCTCCACCTTGTTCACCACTGATTCCTTTCAGATAGAGAAATTTTAACTGATTGTCAAGAAGAAAACACTAGAATCTCCATCACCTGTCCGTCAGACTCAGAGAACATCTGTAGACTGAATGAATCCAATTCTGATAGAACCGATCAGAACCATGAGTGAAGTCATCGTCCATCAGTGATGTCATCAACCATCAGTGATGTCATCGTTGGTTTGTGAACGTTATGAATCCTCCAGTTCAGATTCTGTCCGTCACCATCTTTGCTAGTTCAGAGCGGTTTGGAGCAGGAAATGACCATATTTGGACGAGCTGGAGGAGGAGCCAGCGGTGGATCTGACCGATCTGATCGGAAACCTGACGATACTACGTCCCGCCCACCGATAGCTGTAACCTGACTGCACCACAGGCCTGTCAATCAAACAGACACGCCCCCAAAAACAGGTCTTCTTGAATCTTCTTTTCTAATGAATGAGGGATTATTTTCAGATGGACCTCCAGAAAACTAATAAGAAGGAGTGACTTTAGCTAACAACACCGAGATAACTGATGGACACATTTTATTCACTTTGGATTTGATGAGAGAAGTTGAATGGGAGTCTATGGAGCCGGAGGCTTTTTGGAGCCGACCTCTAGTGGCACTCGATGGTATTGCAGCTGAAGGTGCTTTTAAATACAGTCTGGGTGTAAACAGGAGAATCTCAGTTACAGACGCGTCTTCATTGTTTTTCTTCATAATTCTAGCTTTTAAATGATGAATTTCCTCCACGTCTACCGGACGCTCATGTTTGTGGACTGAGTCGTCATGGAGACGGTTTTATCAGGTGACGTTCAGAGGCGGTGTCTTGATGACCGACATGAAACCACAACCTCAGCCAGATGGTCTCTCACACACACACACACACACACACACACACACACACACACACACACACACACACACACACACAGTGAGGTGTACGGAGACTCCAGTATTAAATGAAGTGAAACATCTTCTACAAACATCTGACGACAAAGTTTCCGTTTTATTTAAACAGAAACAGGAAGGACTTTTATTCTGAAAGGATCAAGAAATGTTTTGTATTAATGATTCAGATGAAGTTTATCACTGTGTGTGTCTCTGCTTCACAACAATGACTCCATTCTTCCTCTGCAGTGCTTCTGTAAACAGATCCTCCTCCTCCTCCTCCTCCTCCTCCTCCTCCTTCTTATTTCTGATCACGTGTCCATCAGGTCCTTATTACTGTCCTCAGTGCGTTCAGGACACGTCGTACTAACCGCCCTTCATCTCCTATACAAACTTACCTTAAACTCACCACCAGATGTTCCTCTGAACATCATCACAGTTCTACCGTCACCTCTGTCTGGATGGACACCTGTCTGGATGGACACCTGTCTGGTTGGACACCTGTCTGGAAGGACACCTGTTTGGTTGGACACCTGTCTGGTTGGACACCAGTCTGGTTGGACACCTGTTTGGTTGGACACCTGTCTGGATGGACACCTGTCTGGATGGACACCTGTCTGGATGGAAACCTGTCTGGTTAGACACCTGTCTGGAAGGACACCTGTCTGGTTGGACACCTGTCTGGAAGGACACCTGTCTGGTTGGACACCTGTCTGGTTGGACACCTGTCTGGATGGACACCTGTCTGGAAGGACACCTGTCTGGATGGACACCTGTCTGGTTGGACACCTTTCCTCACAGTGAATAGATGCGTGTGCAGCACCGTGCTGCGTTCAGGAACACTCTGAACTTATTGATGGACCTTGTTATGAAAGTGACAGAGTATCGTTGGTGTGAATCCGACTGATCGGTCGGAACCCTTCAGACAGGTTCAACAGACCACAGGGAGTCTTGTGTGTTTGGGTCTTTTTTCTCAGTCAGCTGGTTCTGGTTCTGGATCTGGATTTGGATCTGGTTCTGGTTCTTGTTCTGGTTTGTCTCCGGCCCATCAGGCAGTAATCACTTCCTGTTGTGGCCTCTTCACACTCGGTGCTGCGTGGAGGACGGGCGGTTCTTGTTTCTCCATCTCCAACCAGCTGGAACCGGAACCATCTGACAGCAATCAGGACGGAGCGGTTCTGAGCGCCGGCTTCCTGGTCCGTTTCAGCTCCTCTAATGTTCTGCAAGCACACAGCGGCAAGACAAGCTGAGGGTGGGGGTTGGGGGTGGGGGTGCAGTGCTGGGTGGCAGGGTGCTGCTGCTGCTGTTGCCGTGACGCCCCACGGCGCCGCTGCTCCTCGGAGACGCTGGAGGTTAAAGGGGATCCAGATGTGCAGCATCGGGTCGGCAGGAAGGAAGAGACGCCAGCGTTTGTGTAACTTATTGGATTTCGTGGGTAAATTGGAGAAACGTGTTGAAGCTCGCTGTGCTGACAGGATGCTGCAGAGTGACGTGTCGCCACGGCAACACGGCGGCCGTCTGACAGTTGTTTCCAGCAGCTTGTTTGTTCCAGTGAGCTGCTGGCGGTCGAGTTTTTACAGATGTTTCTTCTAACGGCATCAATCACAGGCTTTTTACTTTTATTCAACACATTTTCACCTTTTTATGAATTTCTTTTTTCCTAAATCTTCATCATGAAACTCGTCATCTGTTTATTAAATATTGGAGGTTCTCCCCTCTGAAGACCTGAACGTCTGCATTAAAATGGATTTAGAAACATGCAGCACATAAAATAGAGAAGTAATAAACTAGGAGACTTTAAATGAGGAACTCCAACATTTAAACAAACTGATTCGTTTTAGATTTAGTCTCAAAAACATGTAAAAATAGAAATCTTTATTTTAAAATAAAGTAAATTAACCTTTAAAATTCTGTAATTATTTCACCATCAGAAGTTGGTGTTCCAACTGGTAGACACAATTTTCATTTTTACATCTTCACATGTAAACTTGATTTTTTTTTTTTTTAATTTATTTAACTGTAGAAACATTTTAAAAAGCAGAAATGTCAAAAATCATTTGTATACAAAAAAACTAAATTAATTCTGCAAGAAATAAAGAAACATTTCCATAAATTTAAATGAATAAAGAGTTGAAAACGTGAATGATGTGAAACAATTTTTTGTGAGAAACCGACTCAAATAACAAACATCTGTTCAGACTTCCTGAAGACAGAAACACAACAGCGCCTCCTACTGGCAGCAGAGGGAAACACTCCTCTTCATCACTCACTGCAACACCTAAATATTAATATTAATATAAGAGCACAAACGCACTTTAACTTTTCATTTTAAATATATATAAAATACATGGTGACACACACATTCTGCTCTGAAGTAATAATTTATTATATAAAGTGATTGACAGCTCCAGAAAAACATGTTTAATTTAAATCACAATATTACAAGAACTTTGGAATAAAATCTGTTTTTAATATAATATAACAATATAATTTAAACATTTAACTTTACTTCCTTTTGTCCAGAAATGAAAAGTAAAACTTGAATATAAAACCTGTGAAATGTACTATTGAGGAATATTTTTATTGCTAATGTTTGTTTTAGTCGTTTAAACTGTTCTGTTGGCTAACAGTTAGCAGCTAAGCTAAACTAGCAGCTGAAACGGTTCTAAGTTGATTTCAGCTGATGAAACTTGACTTCTTTAATAGTTTATTAAAAAGCTGCTAAGTTAAACGTAGTTCAGGTTATCGTCAGCGTTTTAGCATCAAGCGGTTAAATTCAGGTTTATTTGAACAGTTAAAACCGTATTTTAATGTCATCTGTTTTAACTGTTTAAATAAATGAGTAGCAAAGTTCAGCTCAATTTTATAAACAGATAAAATTTCCTGTTAGCGAACAAGCTGAATGTTTTAAGCTGAGAAGCTAACAGTTCATCAAACATTTCAGTAGAGCAGCTAAGCTAAGCTAACGACATTAGCACATCAGCTAAATGATTCATTTCAACTTTGATTCATTTCAACTTTGATTCATTTCAGCTTTGATTCATTTCAACTTTGATTCATTTCAACTTTGATTCATTTCAACTTTGATTCATTTCAACTTTGATTCATTTCAACTTTGATTCATTTCAGCTTTGATTCATTTCAACTTTGATTCATTTCAACTTTGATTCATTTCAGCTTTGATTCATTTCAGCCGCTAACAGGATGAAGTTCATGACTTCAGTCATCCGACAGTTCAGGAAAACATTGAGCTGAGAATTATGGAACATTAATTATTTATTATTATATGATAATTGTTATTGATGAGGGTGTTTTGTTTCCTGCAGTCGTTCCTCTGTTCTGTTTAAACAGATGAAATCATCAATAACTGCATACAGTATTGAAATCATAGAACCTGTGTGGTTCTAATCGACTCTTATAAACATGTTTATTACAGTTTATTTACATTTAATTCATCTGTCGACTGGTTTGGATGCAAAAAATATAATCTAGTGATGAAGAAACATAAATACACATTCATCTTCATATAAAAATCAGATTTAAAGACTTATAATGAACACATTTTAAATTGCAAATCAGGTTTGACATTTTTAGTTTTGGAACATTTTGTGAGTTTTTTTGTTGAAATATTGAAAAGCAGCCAACACATTTTTGAAAATAATTCTAAAAAACAAAGAGGGTGTCATGTGATGCACATGTAAACATGTCAGTGTGGTTTCAGGAACCTGGAGCAGACAGGAACCAGGACCAGGACCAGAACCAGAACCAGGGCCAGGAGAGGTGACCAGCTGTCAGAGGTAACGTGTAGACGGGGTTCAGTAACCAGATCTGTCATGTAAACAATATGATCAATATAAACTAACATGTAAACAATATAATAAATACAAAAATAACAAACAATATAATAATATAAAACTAACACGTAAACAATATATTAAATATAAAACTAACATGTAATCAATATCACGAATATAAACTAACATGTAAACAATATAATAAATATAAGCTAACATGTAAACAATATAATAAATATAAACTAACATGTAAACAATATAATAAATATAAAACTAACACATAAACAATATAAATATAAACTAACATGTAAACAATATTATAAATATAAACTCTTAACATATATATAATATAACACGTAAACAATATAATAAATAAAAACACTAACATGTAATCAATATCACATATAAACTAGCATGTAAACAATATAATAAATATAAGCTAACATGTAAACAATATAATAAATATGAACTAACATGTAAACAATATAATAAATATAAGACTAACATGTAATCAATATCACAAATATAAACTAACATGTAAACAATATAATAAATATAAGCTAACATGTAAACAATATTATAAATATAAACTCTTAACATATATATAATATAACACGTAAACAATATAATAAATAAAAACACTAACATGTAATCAATATCACATATAAACTAGCATGTAAACAATATAATAAATATAAACTAACATGTAATCAATATCACAAATATAAACTAACATGTAAACAATATAATAAATATAAACTAACATGTAATCAATATCACAAATATAAACTAACATGTAAACAATATAATAAATATAAACTAACATGTAAACAATATAATAAATATAAGACTAACATGTAATCAATATCACAAATATAAACTAACATGTAAACAATATAATAAATATAAGCTAACATGTAAACAATATGATCAATATAAGCTAACATGTAAACAATATAATAAATATAAACTAACATGTAATCAATATCACAAATATAAACTAACATGTAAACAATATAATAAATATAAGCTAACATGTAAACAATATAATAAATATAAACTAACATGTAATCAATGTCACAAATATAAACTAACATGTAAACAATATAATAAATATAAGCTAACATGTAAACAATATAATAAATATAAACTAACATGTAAACAATATAATAAATATAAAACTAACATCCTGATTGAAGCTCCATTTAAATTCGGATCGTTTTAAAACACTGACTCCTCACAGTGACCCCCCCCCCCCCCCCCCTCCAGCTCCTGGATCAGTCCCTGCTCCAGCCCTCCCCCCCCCTCCCCTAGCCCCCCCTGTATCTCCGGCTCAATCGCATTCCTCCGTTTGGACGGCACAATGGGAGAACTGTTTGATGCTGGTTCTACTCCGGTTCAGGTATTCCCCCTCTGATTAGGAACCTGAGACCCCCCCCCCCCCCCCCAATCTTCTCCCACACAAACACTGAAATTATCTCCCAGGTTGAAGCACATGTGATGCCGTCCTGCTGGGACAAAAACATGTATGACCCAAACACATGACGAACACGGGACACCGTTAACCACACGTGTTCCTGTAAAACCTGCAGCAACATCAACCATTTCATCAAATAGAATTAAAACAGAGACTAAAACCATCATTATCATACAGGATGTTTCACAGCACTTAATACGCTAAAATACACGTTAGAATTACCTCTAACATACCTTATTTAAATGACTGTGAATATTCCTCTCTATCGTCTCATAAATCCACATATTTTAATTAAGAGTCACAACCACCATGTTGTTGTTGTGTGTTGGACATCTTCTGCATCATTTTATAGACTTCTTCTCAGATGTTTCCTGATCAGTTTGGTGTCTTTGTGTCTGTAAAATAAACGAAGTGAAGAACAGAAGATCTGCGTTGAACTCTGCTTCCTGTTGACTGCGTGTAAGATCCTGTTCCTGTTGTCAGCTCATGAATGATGTTGTGATTATTAGTTAATAAATCAACTTCTGATGCAGCTTACTTAGAAAACACATTAAAGTCACTTAAAATTTATTATAAAGTCAAAATATTATTCAGATTTGTTGATGTGAAAAGATGTTTACAAACGATGCAATAAAAACAAATTAAACTGAAAAACAACATGAACAAAATATATTTCTGAAAATCTTCTGAAACTTTAATTTAGAACTCATTAAATAAAACTGGTGATTTTAACAGCTTTAAACTGAACATTTATCAAATCTTTAAAATGAACATAAATTATAGGAAACCAAATTCTTTTGAGAAACCTGTTTCTGCAGCTGAGTCTGTTTACACTTTAATGTGGACAGTAAATCTATTTAAATCTATTTCTATCAGATAAATGTTTCCTGAACATGTGGACTGTAATGATTGATCTCCTCCTGATGAAGGTGGAGCGACTTACTGATGGAGCTCAGCGCGCTTCCCGGCCGGCGGCGGGCCGAGAAGCGGCCGGCTCCGGTGTGCTCCGTCCGGGTCCATCGGTGCTTCAGTGTGGAGGGTGGAGGTATGTTTGCACGAGCGTTCAGCTGCAAAGGGGTGTGGAGGGGAGTGTGTGTGGAAGGGGGGGGGGGGGGGGGGGTGAAGGATGGGAACCCAAAACAAAACATGTCATCATTTCATGATGGTGTTTAAACGGTTCCATGTGCAACCCCCCCCCCCCCCCCCCCCCCCCCCCCCCCCGTCCGTCCGTTAAAGTGACCACAGAGAAGTTTGGTGGGAGTTCAGTTCACTTTCGCTCGCGCTGCCTCCTCTTCCTCATGCTGGTGATGAAGATGATGATGAAGCCCTAATTAAAGCCGAGGAGGAAGAAAAGGAGAAGCGACCCGAGGCGCGCGGCGATGCGTAAAAAAGGCTGGTGAGTCGCCGGTGTGTGTGTGTGTGTGTGTGTGTGTGTGTGTGTGTGTGTGTGTGTGAGTGAGAGGGTGTGTGTGTGTGTGTGTGTGTGTGTGTGTGTGTGAGTGAGAGGGTGTGTGTGTGTGTGTGTGTGTGTGTGTGTGTGTGAGTGAGAGGGTGTGTGTGTGTGTGTGTGTGTGTGTGTGTGTGTGTGAGTGAGAGGGTGTGTGTGTGTGTGTGTGTGTGTGTGTGTGTGTGTGTGTGTGTGAGTGAGAGGGTGTGTGTGTGTGTGTGTGTGTGTGTGTGTGTGTGAGTGAGAGGGTGTGTGTGTGTGTGTGTGTGTGTGTGTGAGTGAGAGGGTGTGTGTGTGTGTGTGTGTGTGTGTGTGTGTGTGTGTGTGTGTGTGAGGGGGTGTGTTCTCCCGCCGCTCACCTTGCCACGGGGTCTGCATGAGATTGGTTCATTGTCAAGACTCTTTTTCTTTTTTTTTTTACCCATGATTCCATATGGTCCGGAGCGGCTACATGTTGCCCAACATGCCACAGCAAATGTTTTCTCAATTAGGCGTCTTATCTCCGGTGAGCGCGCGCCTCAGATGAAGCTCGCTGACAGCGTCATGGCAGGGAAACCGTCGGAAGGCTCCATCAAATGGCAGCTCTGCTACGACATCTCGGCCCGGACCTGGTGGATGGTAAGTTGGCACCGGCGGCCCGGTCCGTTTTTTTCTGCTTCCTCTTTTCTTCAGCCGACTGCCCTCCCTCCTCTTTCTCCTCTTCCTCCTCTTCCTCGCCTTCCTCGCGCTTCTTCCCGCTCCGCTCGAGCCCTGAGAGACGCGGCGGCACTTTGAGTTGATTTGTGAGGACCGCTCCGGGCCCGGTGACCCGGGCGGAACCGGCCGTGTCCCGCCGCCGTGTGTGTGCTCGGCGCTGCTCCGTTAACGGACGGAGTCCCGGCCCGGTCCGGTCCGGGCTCCTCTTCCTCTCCATCTACTCCGTTTAATTAGCAGGAAAGTTGTGTGAAACGGTGCAGAAAGTGCCGCTCGGTGCCCGGTACCGTCCCCCCCCCCCTCCGCCTCCATCTCTGTCTCCCTCCACTGAGGTGTCCCGGGCCGAGCCGGGACATGTTAAACAGCTTGTTGTGGTCAGCGAGGCCAGCCGACCTCTGACACCCTGCCGAGAGGACGGAGGTCCGGAAGGGGAGGCAGACAGTCCGGTGACCGGGGGAGGGGGAGGGGGGGGTATATCTCACAATAGTCTTTTGTGTCGGACGGTCCAAACGAGCCGGGACATGAAAGCGTTCCCCTCATTATTCCTGTCAACAGTCACACTGAGCAGAACCGGGTCAGGCTGCACCGGGGTGTCAGAACCGGGTCAGGCTGCACCGGGGTGTCAACACCGGGGCTCGGCCCGGACCGGGTCAGACCGGCAGAGGTTCGGTTTCTGGAGGGACCTGCAGGTTCCTCCTGCCGGAATAAAAAGAGACAAAGACGTCTTTATCCTCTCTGTAACAGGACACACACACACACACACACACACACACACACACACACACACACACACACACACACACACACACACACACACACACACACCGGGCAGCCACCAGCAGCAGCGGGACGGTGGCGCGAAGCTCCTGGATGTCGATCAATCCGCAGCGGTCCGAGCAGGGTGTGTGTGTGTGTTTGTGTGTGTGTGTGTGTGTGTGTGTGTGTTTGTTTGTTTGTTTGTTTGTTTGTTTGTTTCTCGGCTGATTCTCAGGTTATTTTTTATTTTCTTGATGAAGGTGAAAAATCTTAAAAAGGTGTTTTTGTTTTTTATTTTGTCGGTTGAAGATTTTTCAGTCTGATGTTTTTATGAATTATTATTATTATTATTATTATTGTTATTATTATTATTGTTATAGTTATTATCACATAAGGGGTGAACTGTTTGTTTCTGCGGCTTCTTGTTCTGAATTATTGTTATAGTTATTATTATCATCCATCTTTGCAGCTTGTTGTTGCTCTTTTTTTGCTCATCTACATGAAATTAATCAGCTGCTGATTTTAAAACTGGACAAATTTGACCTCAAAGTCTGTTTCTAATTTTTTACATGAAATAGAAAAAATTACACGTATTTAAAATGCTTTTTGCATTTTTCTAATATATGAATTAAAAAATATTTTAAAATAAGAATTTCAAAACATTTTAATTTGTTGTAATGTTGCTGTTAATTTTTTTTCATACTTATTCATTTCTTATTCTAAAGCTAAAAATGATGGACTGAAATACCTGAAATATAAATAAAATATCAAACAAACACTGCCGTATTAAAAATCCACTTTTATTTAAGGAAATATTTCACGTTAAAATGTCCTAATAATTGGATAAAGTTACATTTTTAAATGAATATTGTAGTTTAATTTGTGTTTTTATTTCTGCTTTATTTTCTGCAGTAAGATAAATAAGATGAGATGTGACGTGATGATTTAATGCAGCCGTCCGGAGGATAATTAGTGGACTTAAAGCTCAGAGAGGATTATCTGCTGCATGATTCTCAGGATTTCTGTCCCATCCTTTCATTTCATTTTATTACAGATTTTACTTTTAATCTCATTTCTCTTTAAATACTTAGATTTTTCTGCTGTTTGCTAAAAATGTGTTCAGATTTTAATGTTGTTAATGAATCCTTTAAATTCAGCATCACTTATATTTAAAGCCATAAAAATGTGGTATTTTAAAATCTTTATAAAAGTCTCATATTTAATTCATTTTTTGTTTAAAGTTTCACCCACCTTTAAATTATTGTGTGAATTTCTCTGCGCTGTTATTTTGAAAATCCTCTTGGCATTTTCTCCACAGATGAATTTAATGTGTGAAATCAGGCACCGAGTTTTCCCGCCTTTTCTCCTGCGTTGGAAGCGGACGTCGTGGCGGCGTCTCTGCATCGCTGCACATCTGTTCGGTCCCGTTAAAGTTCAGCTCTGAACAACTGGAGCCGACCGCACGTCTGTGAACGCATCACGAACACCAATTTAAACCGCAGAAGAAGAAAATCACACATCACATTATGACTCGGATAAAAGCTGCAGTTTGTTTTCTGATGGTTTTGTAAAATTATTTTAATCCCGATAAATAAAATTGATCAAAATACAAAAATCATAATTAAACAGGTTTTAGCGTCGCCACGACAACGGCAGAAGAAATTCCGCTTCACTTAAAACAATGATGAGGAAGATAAACTCTGTGTGTGTGTGTGTGTGTGTGTGTGTGTGAGAGAGAGAGAGAGAGAGAGAGAGAGAGACATTCATTCACCGCAGGGGTTAATGGGATTTCAGTGAAACTACAAGTGACCGCACAATAATCCATTTGTCAGTCACACACACACACACACACTCACTCACTCACTCACTCACTCACTCACTCACTCACTCACACACACACTCTCTCCGTGTATACATAATAATGTGACATTAATAACAGACTGCAATGTTTTAAACGAGTTGAACTTCATCATTTGAAATTCTCTCCTGTTTCATACCATTAATCATTTTATTCATTATTTGAATCATTATTTGATTAATTCTTTTATTAGTTCCTGTATTGATCCTGTTTGATGGTAAATGTCCACCTGTACTGCAATAACCCTTATTGTTGAAACATAAAACGGATTAAATCTGTAAATAATGAAGAATGTTGTGATATTAATCAGAGGATTTATTGACCCATTGATTTATTGATTCCAGCTGATCGAATGAAATGTCAGAAAAAGAGGAAAAGCTCTCGTCAATATTCCCAGAAAACAAAACAACAAAGAAACGTATTGTTTAGTGAAATGATGTTGAATTCAAGAGAAAAGCAGGAAACGCTGAACAACCAATCAGTTAACAGAACACCAGCTTTCTCATCGAGTGGCAAGGGGGCGTGGTATCCTCCAGATGGGCGTGGTCTCACCCATGTGGGCGTGGTCTCCCGGTTGTCTGAGGAGATACTGAGGCTATCACTCCTGTGTCTGAGATCTGTTCCACTTCCTGTCTCACTCAGCTAACGGATCAATACAGGAAGTGAAAAACACCTCTTGACCTTTGACCCTCTGGGTCATATCCGTCACGATCTGTCAGGCGACATTTGTAGTAAAAAGAAAAAGGTGTGATTTGGAATGAGTACGCTTCTTGCTCCTGGTCAGCAGAGCGGCTTGTTCTGTTTGGGTCTGTGGGAGGGGCTCGGTTCTGTTTGGGTCTGTGGGAGGGGCTCGGTTCTGTTTGGGTCTGTGGGAGGGGCTCGGTTCTGTTTGGGTCTGTGGGAGGGGCTCGGTTCTTGTCATTATCCGGATCTGACACGGGTCTGAGGACCAGATACAATGAGGTCAGAGAGAGAGAGAGACAGGAAACAGACAGACAGGTAGACAGACAGAACCTCCCAGTCTGTTGGACTCAGTGGTTCCTGTATTAGGATGTGGGCGGGGCTGTGGGCGGGGCTGTGTGTGCTTGTCATGATGATGTACTCCTGATGGAGATGAGTCACTGTTTCACACTCATCCTACCTTTCAGCACACGGAGAAGACACAGGAAGGTCACGTGTGTGTGTGTGTGTGTGTGTGTGTGTGTGTGTGTGTGTGTGTGTGTGTGTGTGTGTGTGTGTGTCCCACTCTGAGTACAACATGGTTCTAATTTGAGATGATTAGAGGAGGAAATTGGGGGATTAGAATTGTCTGCTTGAACTTCCTGAACAACCCCCCCCCCCCCCCCCCCCCGTCCACTTGTCCTGGCAGCGTTTCGTCCTCCTGCGGTCTGGAAAGTGTGAGGACACGTTTAGTCCTCGAGCTCCTGGAGCGTCTCAGGCTGTCGGACGTGACTCACTCATCACCTCTCGTCTCCATCCTCTTCTGTCCTCTTCTGTCCTCCTCTGTCTTCTTCTGTCCTCTTCTGTCCTCCTCTGTCCTCCTCTGTCTTGTTCTGTCCTCTTCTATCTTCTTCTGTCTTCTTTTGTCTTCTTTTGTCCTCTTCTGTCCCGGTCCTGGTCTGTCCCCTGAACCCAGCTGGGGGCTGTAATATCCGCTGCGGTGCTGCTGGTCTTAGAGGAAAGCTGAGCCTGAGGCGGCTGCAGGAGAACCGGCTGACCCGCCTTAAAGGAACCGTTCAGATCTGTGGGACCAGAAGTATGTGGACACCTACAGGCTCTTCAGACACTAATATACCACCAATAGTTTCATCTCCTGTGTTAATAATAATAATTAATAAGATAGAAAACATCCACTATCTCGTTTTGTTAGTTAAAGTCTCTTCTGGAAATAATCCCTCATTAAAAATAACATTAAAACAGACCTGTTTAGGGGGTGGGGCTGTTTGATTGACAGGCCTGTGGTGCAGTCAGGTGTCTGCTCTGATTGAGGGCGGGGCTGATGAGGTGTGTCAGCTGGTTTCAATCATCAGCAGCTCCTCACATCATCTTCAAACCTTCTTCATCATGTCATCTCCAGGCTCCTCCCACTCGGGGCTCCTCCCCCCACAAACACGATGACACGTCCAGCTGATGACAGTTTGTTCAGTCAGGATTCATGTTGACTTCATCTCAAATGTTGAAACCAGAAATTCATCTACAGTTTCTTCCTCCTCCTCTTCTTCCTCCTCCTCATCCTGTCTGTTCTTCCCTGGAGAAGCATGGCTACCGTCCAAGACAGCTGCTTCTTCTTCAGACTTGTTTGTGTGTGTGTGTGTGTGTGTGTGTGTGTGTGTGTGTGTGTGTGTGCTTGTGTGTGTGTGTGGTGGACGTCCTTCTGGGAGGACAGACAAAAGGACGGGGCTCGTGGTGATGAAGATGATGAAGATGTTGAGCTGAAGTGTTTAAGATACACTCACTTCCTGTTTACTTACTGATGTCATCAGACCCATAAATCCATGATGTGAATCATCAGAACTTTATTCATTCTAATATAATTCGTTTTTATGATAATCAAGGTTTTATCCATTGATCTCAATCTGTTGATCACTTATTGATCGCTGTCAGGTCTATAGATGGACTCTGTTCTGGTTCTGGTCTGTAGATGGACTCTGTTCTGGTCTGTAGATGGACTCTGTTCTGGTCTATAGATGAACTCTGTTCTGGTTCTGGTCTGTAGATGGACTCTGTTCTGGTTCTGGTCTATAGATGGACTCTGTTCTGGTCTGTAGATGGACTCTGTTCTGGTTCTGGTCTATAGGTGGACTCTGTTCTGGTCTATAGATGAACTCTGTTCTGGTTCTGGTCTATAGATGGACTCTGTTCTGGTCTGTAGATGGACTCTGTTCTGGTCTATAGATGGACTCTGTTCTGGTTCTGGTCTGTAGATGGACTCTGTTCTGGTTCTGGTCTCAGGTGTCACCAGGTGTGTGTGGACGCAGCAGCTCCCTGAAGCTCCGCCTCCTGTGTGTGAGCTGAAGAATCTCTGTAGAACAAAGTGAGTATTGTGTCGGACGGGCCGGCTGCCAGCTCGGCTCGGTATCAAACAGCCGGTTGCTGCATCTCACGTTAAACATTCAGCGTCTCCGGGGACGAGCTGTGATACGGACCAATCAGCAGCCAGGAGAGTGACGGACCAATCAGCAGCTGGTAGAGTGACGGACCAATCAGCAGCCGGTCCGTGTTTGGTCTCCTCCACTTGATGAAACCATTGTTAGATTAGATTAGACTTTATTAATCCCACAGTGGGAAAATTTAGTCGTCACAGCAGCATAGAAAAAACTAAAAAGTTTACGAATACGTATGAGATATAAGAAATAAGATAGATAAAAATAAATTATTTTAGAAAACATTTAGAAAGTTAGTTTTGGATCATTCCAGTGAAATAAAGATGAAGCAGAACGATGACAGTTGAAGGGATGAAGGTGGTGTTCGTTGTTATGATGACCTCAGGTAGCAGTATACCTGAACTGCACATCCAGAGGGCGGGGCCACCTGACCGGTCTCTGATTGGCCGGCTGAAGCAGCTCCTCTCACAGAGGAACATAAACGACCTGCTTTATGGGAGTGTCCAGGTCGGACTGCTCCGATTGGACGGATCGCACTCGTCTGTCAGAGAGCAGCCAATCAGGGTCGAGTCCAGCTGTGAGGTCAGAGGGTTCACTCGGACTGAAATCTGATGACTTAAAATATAAAACTATCTGTTTGTAGTAGACAGGAGCAGCTGTGTGTGTGTGTGTGTGTGTGTGTGTGTGTGTGTGTGTGTGTGTGTGTGTGTGTGTGTGTGTGTTGTTTTACACACTCGTTCTCTTGATTGTAACAGAAAAAAAAGGAAACAGGATCCAGAAACACCATCTGCTGTGTGTGTGTGTGTGTATATATATATGTGTGTGTGTGTGTGTGTGTGTGTGTGTGTGTGTGTATGTATGTGTGTGTGTGTGTGTGTCACCATCTCCTGGTCTTCAGCCACGGTGTGTCCTGCTGCCAGCTGAGGTGTCGGTCTTCAGGCTGTTTGCTGTTTTTTGTCACAAATGGATGTCAGCCATGTTTTTTCTGGTAAACATCAGCTGCTCCGTGTGCAGCCGTCAGACTCTCTGACTGACATCTTCCCTCCTGAGTGTTGGTCTGATTCAGAACCTCAGAGTTCTGCTGCTGTGTGAAGACCCGGATGGAGAGGACTGGTTCTGATCCGGAGGATGAGACGGTCAGAAAGACAGTGTGTTGGAGGGAGGAGTCAGGTGTTGGAGGGAGGAGTCATGTGTTGGAGGGAGGGGTCAGGTGGTGGAGGGAGGGGTCAGGTGTCGAAGGGAGGAGTCAGGTGTTGGAGGGAGGAGTCAGGTGTCGGAGGGAGGAGTTAGATGTCGGAAGGAGGAGTCAGGTTTTGGAGGGAGGGGTCAGGTGTTGGAAGGATCTGATTTATTTAAAATAATCACAAACTGTTTATAAAAGTGTTCGTAGCTTCAGGTCTGTAAAATGGTTCTGATCCAGAAGTGTCTTCAGCTGCAATACCAGCGAGTGCCACTAGAGGTCGGCTCCAAAAAGCCTCCGGCTCCATAGACTCCCATTCAACTTCTCTCATCAAATCCAAAGTGAATAAAATGTGTCCATCAGTTATCTCGGTGTTGTTAGCTAAAGTCACTCCTTCTTATTAGTTTTCTGGAGGTCCATCTGAAAATAATCCCTCATTCATTAGAAAAGAAGATTCAAGAAGACCTGTTTTTGGGGGCGTGTCTGTTTGATTGACAGGCCTGTGGTGCAGTCAGGTTACAGCTATCGGTGGGCGGGACGTAGTATCGTCAGGTTTCCGATCAGATCGGTCAGATCCACCTCTGGCTCCTCCCCCAGCTCGTCCAAATATGGTCACTTCCTGCTCCAAAACGCTCCGAACTAGCAAAGATGGTGACGGACAGAATCTGAACTGGAGGATTCATAACGTTCACAAACCAACGATGACGTCTTTAAAATAACACGTGTTTAAATGGTTTCAGACTGTCACCGCTAACAGGTGTGTGACTGAACATCAACAACTTCTTCCTAATTAATTGTTTTCCATCATCGCTGCAGATCCACCAGCTGTGAAACTCTGTGAAATGTCCCTTTAATCACATCAAAATGTCACACAACACGCACACACACACACACACACACACACACACACACACACACACACAAGAGCTGGAGCTCATGTTTAACCTGTTTAATAGCAATCGGAGTGATTAAACAATTAAACAAATTGAACCAACATGAAGAGTGCTACTTACAGTGTGTGTGTGTGTGTGTGTGTGTGTGTGTGTGTGTGTCTGTGTGTGTGTGTGTGTGTGTGTGTGTTTGGATTAATGGAAGCTGCCAGATGTTTGTACATCATCATCAGCAGTCTGATTAGATATCAGAGTCAGGAAGTGAAAGTCGCTGCAGATTAATGGTGAATCACGTCAGGTGGTTTGTTCAGAGGGAGAAGTGTCTGACCTGTGACCTCTGACCTCACGGTGGCGCTGTTGTCTCTGAGATGATGAAGGAGCCCGTCTTCATCACCTTACTGGACGAGGACGCTGCAGGCTCATGGTGGAGCAGAATGACGGAGGAGCCGGGACGGAGCCCTGAGGAACTGCACCCTTCACTTCACTGGTAACCGTCACTATGGAAACGGAGCTGTGGCGCCATGACCTCCTGATGGAGGCTCTGAGAGGAGCAGCTTCAGGCTGGAGGAGGCTGCTGGAACTGTGTCGCCGTGGTAACAGATGTTTCGACATCATAGAACCGTTTAGCAGCATCCCAACACTGAGTGTGTGTGTGTTCCTCCAAGGACTTGTACATAAGCAGCGATGCAGAGACCCCGTCCCCCCGTCCCCCCACCTAATTAAGGTGATGCAGAGCGCTGCCTGTGTGCGTTCAGGACTCCATTACTTACGGCTGTCTGACCTGCCCGGCCCCGGTGCCGTGTTCTGCTGCGGCCTCCAACTGGGGGCCGCTGGAACCCCCCCCCCCCCCCCCACCCGCCCGCCCCCACCACACACACACACACACACTGTCAAGTCCCCCTGGGGGGGCTGAGGATGAACAGCCGGTAGGGGCATCGTGGGAGACCCCCCCCCGCCCCCACAGTCCTCTCCACTCCTTTAATCTGGAGGGGCTCAACGTGGGGTCAGAGGACCTGCAGGGGTCTTTCAGAGGGCTCCTGGGGGGTCCATGACTTCACAGGGTTTCTGTAACTTGTGAAAGTCTGTGGAGGCTCCTCCTCTGAATGCTCACATGATGAGGAGGAGGAGGAGGAGGAAGGTGTATTGTCTGATTGGATCAGTGGGCGGAGCTCTTCGTCCCGTGTGATGTAGTTTGTTAGAAGTTAGAAGAGTTTTAGTTTCTTCATCTTCTAAAGAACGTCTCTGACCATCCTTCACCCCCCCGCCCCCCCTCGCCCCAGCGTGGAGGTTAGTCTGGGCGGCGAGGACCCGGTCTGCCTGATGGCGGTCAGGACGGGCTGCGCTGGGCTACAGATGTAATGCCAGCTTTTACCAGGGGTCACCTTGGAGAGGCTGATGGCAGCATGTCCACCCCCCCACACCCCCACAGTACAGCTGGCTCCCTGCTTAATCCGCCACAGGGGGGGAAAGCGGGGGGGCCTCTGAACATGCAGCCGTGTGTTTGTGGGACAAACTGGAGGAGGAGGGTAGTGGGGGGGCTGATGAAGAGGAGGTCAGGTTATTGATGAATTCATGGAGACAGGAAGTGATCTGTCCTCTGATTGGTTGATTTTAATTATCTGAAGTCGTTCATGTCTCGATGTTCAGGCTGACTTCAAAGCTTCACTCTGTTTGTGTGTCAGACCGCCACAATAAAAGCCCGCTGGACTGGATGTGTTCTGGATGGTGGTTCTGGTGGACTGCAGGTCCAGAGTGGGAGAGGATCACTTCATCCTGACTGACAGTGATAAACTACAAACAGATCGCTGCTCACTCAGACGACTGTACCAACACAATATTCATAACAATAATAATAATAATAATGTACATGAAACCATCTTTTAATGATGTTCTTTAAATGTCATCAAGTTATTTAGCAGATCAGAACAATGTTCAGTGACCAGCAGGATTTTATTTTAACGACTCTCCACTCTGACAGGAAGAAAAACTTCACAATTAAAGTCTCTTAAAAAAAATAACATTTCATTCACTGAAAATCTGCAACAATCAATGAGTGAATGCAGAAAGTGTTGAAATGCTCCTTTAAATGTCTGCATTAGTTAAACGGAGAGGTGGTGCAGGTGGAGAAGGTGGAGCTGCAGGGGGAACAGTAGGTGGAGCTGCTGCAGGGCTCTGCCTCCATCAGACGCTCTGAAACCAGAGATCTCTGCTGATGGTCGACTGGAAGCTTTAATGAAGCAGATTAGGTGTCCCAGCGAGGTCTAGAGGGGCCACCTCCCCCATCTCCTCCACCTCTTCCACCTCCCCCATCTCCTCCACCTCTTCCACCTCCCCCATCTCACTCTGAACACAGACAGCGAGTCCTTCAGTCTCACAGATCTGCAGAAACAGAATTAAGGTAGACAGGGTTTGATGAGCAGGAGAGCTGGTTGTCGTGGTGATGGTGTAGTAGGTGGAGTTTTGCATGGTGGTGGTGTAGTAGGTGGTGTATTGGGTGGTGTTTTGTGTGGTGGTGTAGTAGATGGTGTATTGGATGGTGTATTGGGTGTTGGTGTAGTAGGTGGTGTATTGGATGGTGTATTGGGTATTGGTGTAGTAGGCGGTGTATTGGGTGTTGGTGTAGTAGGTGGTGTATTGGATGGTGTATTGGGTGTTGGTGTAGTAGGTGGTGTATTGGATGGTGTATTGGGTGTTGGTGTAGTAGGTGGTGTATTGGATGGTGCATTGGGTGTTGGTGTAGTAGGTGGTGTATTGGATGGTGTATTGGGTGTTTGTGTAGTAGGTGGTGTATTGGATGGTGTATTGGGTGTTGGTGTAGTAGGTGGTGTATTGGATGGTGTATTGGGTGGTGGTGTTTCGAGTCGTGGTGTGCAGCAGCAGTCTGGCTGACTCCTCCTCTGACCTGTCAGACGAGCAGCTGGTTGGTTGATTGAATGTTGAAGCAGGTGAAACCAGGAAACCAGAAGTTGATCGGAGAGATCGATGACATCATTAAAAAATAATTGTTATTATTATTACAGATCAAATTAAACCCTAAAACTGTTTTATATAAAGAGATGAGAGTCGAGCCTACAGGTAAAATTAAATCAAACTTTAATAACAAACAGTGAGGTAATATGTAAATCATCTGATCAACAGCAGGGGGCGCTCTTCCTCCTGTCGGCCTTTAATCAATTCACTCACATGATCGTTTGTTTATTTTTATTTATTTACATTTTTTTTCTAAAATGAAGAATTGTTTTTAATGTTTTTTTTCATTATTATTGAGTTTCTGTGGAGGAAAGAACTGCTGAAACTGACACACACACAGACACACACACACACACACACACACACACACACACACACACACACACACACACAAGCACACACAGACACACACACACACACACACAGACACACACACACACACACACACACACACACACACACACACAGACACACACACACACACACACACACACACAGACACACGTGGAGTCTGTCTCCAGATGATGAAACGGGATCAGTGAGCTGCACATTTAATTAATCCACTGAGGATCACAGACCCGGTTCAGACCTGGTTCAGACCCGACCCGGTTCAGACCCGGTTCAGTTTCATCTGCTCCCAACCAGACTCTCTACCAGGCAGGGAGACAGCCCCCCTCAGTGACCTCTGACCTCTGGAGCAGGTCAGCTGGTAGGCAGGTAACGACCACCACGTTGGAAACACAAAAAGATCCAATGAGATCCACGACAATTAATTTCTCGAAATAATTTATATTTACATTTATATGTTTGATACATTTCAGAAAAGAGAGAAATGAAACATGAAACACTCCATCTGATTAGTGTTAAAACCTTCAGGGCTTTTACCTTTTACCCCCCCCCCCCCCCCCCCCCCGAGCCGGTGTCAGGTAGACTCTGTAAAAGTGGTGATATAGATACCTCCTCACCTGCTCCTTCCCCGGGACCCCTGCTGAGAGCAAGCTGTTGTTCTGCAGGCCCCGCCCCCTCCTCACCTCCAACACACCTGTACACCTCCCACCTCCACGCTGCCTACTCTCTCCTCCTCTTCTCCTCTTCTCCTCTCCTCCTGATGATAATGAAGGTGAAGGTGATGATGATGATTTAATTAAATGAATCTGATGAATGTTTAAACGTTTTCACATCTGAAATTCTGAACAGAAACTCTGAACTCAATGTTGAACTGAAGTTTTATTATTCTTCATGTGAAGCAACACACACACACACACACACACACACACACACACACACACACAGACACAGACACACACACACACACACACACACACACACACACACACACACAGACAGACAGAGGGGGAGGATGAAGGTTTGTTCTGTATCTGTTGTTAATAAAACCAAACGACCTCGAGGCAACGATCAACTTCCTGAAGCTGCTATTTATTTATTCTGAGGTCCGGTTCAGTCTCAGGAGTCAGTAAACAGAACCTCCTCCTCTTCCACCTCTTCCACTTCCACGTCCTCCGCCTCCTCCTCCACCTTTTCATCCTCCTGTAGCTCTTCCATCTCCTCCACCTCCCCCTCCCCCCCCCTCATTTTCCACCTCCTCCTCCTCCTCCTCATCATGTTTATTGAGAATACCCTGAAAGAACTCTACTGTAACCTGATCACTGCAAGCTCGTCAAAACGTCACTCTTCCTCCAGGAAGCCCCCCCCCCCCTCCCCCTCTGTTAAATTCCAGCCTTCGGCCTCTTCACGTAAATAAATCCGTCTCTACGTAAAGGGAGGATTCATTCATTCATTCATTCATCCTGCACACAGAAATAAATAAAGAGTTTCAGTCTGAGATGAGAGGTAAAAGGTCAATCCTGACTCTCAGATCGTCCTGTGGACATTCAGGAAATATTCAGGAAACATTCAGGAAACATTCAGGGAACATTCAGGAAACAGTCAAGGAACATTCGGGAAACATTCAGGGAACATTCGGGGAACATTCAGGGAACATTCGTGAAACATTCAGGAAACACTCGGGGAACATTCAGGAAGCATTCAGGGAACATTCAAGGAATATTCAGGAAACACTCAGGGAACATTCAGGAAACATTCAGGGAACATTCAAAGAACATTCAGGGAACATTCAGGAAACATTCAGGAAACACTCAGGGAACATTCAGGGAACACTCAGGAAACATTCAGGAAACATTCAGGGAAAATTCAGGGAACTTTCAGGAAACATTCAGGAAACACTCAGGGAACATTCAGGAAACATTCAGGAAACAGTCAAGGAACATTCGGGAAACATTCAGGGAACATTCGGGGAACATTCAGGAAGCATTCGGGGAACATTTAAGGAACATTCAGGAAACACTCAGGGAACATTCAGGAAGCATTCAGGAAACATTCAGGGAACATTCAGGAAACACTCAGGGAACATTCAAGGAACATTCAGGAAACACTCGGAACATTCAGGAAGCATTCAGGAACATTCAAGGAACATTCAGGAAACACTCAGGGAACATTCAGGGAACACTCAGGGAACATTCAGGAAACATTCAGGGAACATTCAAGGGACATTCAGGAAACATTTAGGGAACATTCAAGGGACATTCAGGAAACACTCAGGGAACATTCAGGAAGCATTCAGGGAACATTCAAGGAACATTCAGGAAACACTCAGGGAACATTCAGGAAGCATTCAGGAAACATTCAGGGAACATTCAGGAAACAGTCAAGGAACATTCGGGAAACATTCGGGGAACATTCGGGGAACATTCAGGGAACATTCGTGAAACATTCAGGAAACACTCGGGGAACATTCAGGAAGCATTCAGGGAACATTCAAGGAACATTCAGGAAACACTCAGGGAACATTCAGGGAACATTCAAAGAACATTCAGGAAACACTCAGGGAACATTCAGGAAACACTCAGGGAACATTCAGGAAACATTCAGGAAACACTCAGGGAACATTCAGGGAACACTCAGGAAACATTCAGGAAACATTCAGGGAAAATTCAGGGAACTTTCAGGAAACATTCAGGAAACACTCAGGGAACATTCAGGAAACATTCAGGAAACAGTCAAGGAACTTTCGGGAAACATTCAGGGAACATTCGGGGAACATTCAGGAAACATTCGGGGAACATTCAGGAAGCATTCAGGGAACATTCAAGGAACATTCAGGAAACACTCAGGGAACATTCAGGAAACATTCAGGAAACACTCAGGGAACATTCAGGGAACACTCAGGAAACATTCAGGAAACATTCAGGGAAAATTCAGGGAACTTTCAGGAAACATTCAGGAAACACTCAGGGAACATTCAGGAAACATTCAGGAAACAGTCAAGGAACTTTCGGGAAACATTCAGGGAACATTCGGGGAACATTCAGGAAACATTCGGGGAACATTCAGGAAGCATTCGGGGAACATTCAAGGAACATTCAGGAAACACTCAGGGAACATTCAGGAAGCATTCAGGAAACATTCAGGGAACATTCAGGAAACACTCAGGGAACATTCAAGGAACATTCAGGAAACACTCGGAACATTCAGGAAGCATTCAGGGAACATTCAAGGAACATTCAGGAAACACTCAGGGAACATTCAGGAAACATTCAGGGAACATTCAGGAAACATTCAGGGAACATTCAAGGGACATTCAGGAAACATTTAGGGAACATTCAAGGGACATTCAGGAAACACTCGGGAACATTCAGGAAACTTTCAGGAAATTTTCAGGAAACATTCAGGGAACTTTCAGGAAACAGTCAAGGAACATTCGGGAAACATTCAGGGAACATTCGGGGAACATTCAGGAAACATTCGGGGAACATTCAGGAAGCATTCAGGGAACATTCAAGGAACATTCAGGAAACACTCAGGGAACATTCAGGAAACATTCAGGAAACACTCAGGGAACATTCAGGGAACACTCAGGAAACATTCAGGAAACATTCAGGGAAAATTCAGGGAACTTTCAGGAAACATTCAGGAAACACTCAGGGAACATTCAGGAAACATTCAGGAAACAGTCAAGGAACTTTCGGGAAACATTCAGGGAACATTCGGGGAACATTCAGGAAACATTCGGGGAACATTCAGGAAGCATTCGGGGAACATTCAAGGAACATTCAGGAAACACTCAGGGAACATTCAGGAAGCATTCAGGAAACATTCAGGGAACATTCAGGAAACACTCAGGGAACATTCAAGGAACATTCAGGAAACACTCGGAACATTCAGGAAGCATTCAGGGAACATTCAAGGAACATTCAGGAAACACTCAGGGAACATTCAGGAAACATTCAGGGAACATTCAGGAAACATTCAGGGAACATTCAAGGGACATTCAGGAAACATTTAGGGAACATTCAAGGGACATTCAGGAAACACTCGGGAACATTCAGGAAACACTCGGGGAACATTCAGGAAGCATTCAGGGAACATTCGGGGAACATTCAGAAAGCATTCAGGGAACATTCAAGGAACATTCAGGAAACACTCAGGGAACATTCAGGAAGCATTCAGGAAACATTCAGGGAACATTCAGGAAGCATTCAGGGAACATTCAGGAAACACTCAGGGAACATTCAAGGAACATTCAGGAAACACTCGGAACATTCAGGAAGCATTCAGGGAACATTCAAGGAACATTCAGGAAACACTCAGGGAACATTCAGGAAACATTCAGGGAACATTCAGGAAACATTCAGGGAACATTCAAGGGACATTCAGGAAACATTCAGGGAACATTCAAGGGACATTCAGGAAACATTCAGGGAACATTCAAGGGACATTCAGGAAACACTCAGGGAACATTCAGGAAACACTCGGGGAACATTCAGGAAGCATTCAAGGAACATTCAAGGAACATTCAGGAAACACTCGGGGAACATTCAGGAAGCATTCAGGGGAACATTCAAGGAACATTCAGGAAACACTCAGGGAACATTCAGGAAGCATTCAGGAAACATTCAGGGAACATTCAGGAAGCATTCAGGGAACATTCAGGAAACACTCAGGGAACATTCAAGGAACATTCAGGAAACACTCGGAACATTCAGGAAGCATTCAGGGAACATTCAAGGAACATTCAGGAAACACTCAGGGGAACATTCAGGAAACATTCAGGGAACATTCAGGAAACATTCAGGGAACATTCAAGGGACATTCAGGAAACATTCAGGGAACATTCAAGGGACATTCAGGAAACATTCAGGGGAACATTCAAGGGACATTCAGGAAACATTCAGGGAACATTCAAGGGGACATTCAGGAAACATTCAGGGAACATTCAGGAAACACTCGGGGAACATTCAGGAAGCATTCAGGGAACATTCAAGAAACATTCAGGAAACACTCGGGGGAACATTCAGGAAGCATTCAGGGAACATTCAAGGAACATTCAGGAAGCACTCGGGGAACATTCAGGAAGCATTCAGGGAACATTCAAGGAACATTCAGGAAACACTCGGGAACATTCAGGAAGCAATTCAGGGAACATTCAAGGAACATTCTGGAAACACTCAGGGAACATTCAGGAAACATTCAGGGAACACTCAGGGAACATTCAGGAAACATTCAGGGAACATTCAGGAAACATTCAGGAAAATTCAGGGAACATTCAGGAAACATTCAGGGAACATTCAGGAAACAGTCAAGGAACCATTCGGGAAACATTCAGGGAACATTCGGGAAACATTCAGGGAACACTCGGGAACATTCAGGAAACATTCAGGGAACATTCAAGGGACATTCAGGAAACACTCAGGGAACATTCAGTGAACATTCAGGAAACATTCAGGGAACATTCAAGGAACATTCAGGAAACACTCAGGGAACATTCAGGGAACATTCAGGAAACAGTCAAGGAACATTCAGGAAACATTCAGGGAACATTCGGGGAACATTCAGGGAACATTCGGGGAACATTCAGGAAGCATTCAGGGAACATTCAAGGAACATTCAGGAAACACTCGGGGAACATTCAGGAAGCATTCAGGGAACATTCAAGGAACATTCAAGAAACACTCGGGGAACATTCAGGGAACACTCTGGAAACATTCAGGAAACATTCAGGGAAACAGTCAAGGAACATTCGGGAAACATTCAGGGAACATTCGGGGAACATTCAGGAAGCACTCAGGGAACATTCAGGAAGCATTCGGGAACATTCAAGGAACATTCAGGAAACACTGAGGGAACACTCAGGGAACATTCAGGAAACATTCAGGAAACACTCAGGGAACATTCAGGAAGCATTCAGGAAACATTCAGGAAACATTCAGGGAACACTCAGGGAACATTCAGGAAACATTCAGGAAACACTCAGGGAACATTCAGGGAACACTCAGGAAACATTCAGGAAACATTCAGGGAAAATTCAGGGAACTTTCAGGAAACATTCAGGAAACTTTCAGGAAATTTTCAGGAAACATTCAGGGAACTTTCAGGAAACAGTCAAGGAACATTCGGGAAACATTCAGGGAACATTCGGGGAACATTCAGGAAACACTCAGGGAACATTCAGGAAGCATTCGGGGACATTCAAGGAACATTCAGGAAACACTCAGGGAACATTCAGGAAACATTCAGGAAACACTCAGGGAACATTCAGGAAACACTCGGGGAACATTCAGGAAGCATTCAAGGAACATTCAAGGAACATTCAGGAAACACTCGGGGAACATTCAGGAAGCATTCAGGGAACATTCAAGGAACATTCAGGAAACACTCAGGGAACATTCAGGAAGCATTCAGGAAACATTCAGGGAACATTCAGGAAGCATTCAGGGAACATTCAGGAAACACTCAGGGAACATTCAAGGAACATTCAGGAAACACTCGGAACATTCAGGAAGCATTCAGGGAACATTCAAGGAACATTCAGGAAACACTCAGGGAACATTCAGGAAACATTCAGGGAACATTCAGGAAACATTCAGGGAACATTCAAGGGACATTCAGGAAACATTCAGGGAACATTCAAGGGACATTCAGGAAACATTCAGGGAACATTCAAGGGACATTCAGGAAACATTCAGGGAACATTCAAGGGACATTCAGGAAACATTCAGGGAACATTCAGGAAACACTCGGGGAACATTCAGGAAACATTCAGGAAACACTCGGGGAACATTCAGGAAGCATTCAGGGAACATTCAAGGAACATTCAGGAAGCACTCGGGGAACATTCAGGAAGCATTCAGGGAACATTCAAGGAACATTCAGGAAACACTCGGGGAACATTCAGGAAGCATTCAGGGAACATTCAAGGAACATTCTGGAAACACTCAGGGAACATTCAGGAAACATTCAGGGAACACTCAGGGAACATTCAGGAAACATTCAGGGAACATTCAGGAAACATTCAGGGAAAATTCAGGGAACATTCAGGAAACATTCAGGGAACATTCAGGAAACAGTCAAGGAACATTCGGGAAACATTCAGGGAACATTCGGGAAACATTCAGGGAACACTCGGGAACATTCAGGAAACATTCAGGGAACATTCAAGGGACATTCAGGAAACACTCAGGGAACATTCAGTGAACATTCAGGAAACATTCAGGGAACATTCAAGGAACATTCAGGAAACACTCAGGGAACATTCAGGGAACATTCAGGAAACAGTCAAGGAACATTCAGGAAACATTCAGGGAACATTCGGGGAACATTCAGGGAACATTCGGGGAACATTCAGGAAGCATTCAGGGAACATTCAAGGAACATTCAGGAAACACTCGGGGAACATTCAGGAAGCATTCAGGGAACATTCAAGGAACATTCAAGAAACACTCGGGGAACATTCAGGGAACACTCAGGAAACATTCAGGAAACATTCAGGAAACAGTCAAGGAACATTCGGGAAACATTCAGGGAACATTCGGGGAACATTCAGGAAGCACTCAGGGAACATTCAGGAAGCATTCGGGAACATTACAAGGAACATTCAGGAAACACTGAGGGAACACTCAGGGAACATTCAGGAAACATTCAGGAAACACTCAGGGAAACATTCAGGAAGCATTCAGGAAACATTCAGGAAACATTCAGTGGAACACTCAGGGAACATTCAGGAAACATTCAGGAAACACTCAGGGAACATTCAGGGAACACTCAGGAAACATTCAGGAAACATTCAGGGAAAATTCAGGGAACTTTCAGGAAACATTCAGGAAACTTTCAGGAAATTTTCAGGAAACATTCAGGGAACTTTCAGGAAACAGTCAAGGAACATTCGGGAAACATTCAGGGAACATTCGGGGAACATTCAGGAAACACTCAGGGAACATTCAGGAAGCATTCGGGGAACATTCAAGGGAACATTCAGGAAACACTCAGGGAACATTCAGGAAACATTTCAGGAAACACTCAGGAAACATTCAGGGAACATTCAGGAAACATTCAGGGAACATTCAGGAAACATTCAGGAAACATTCAGGGAACATTCAGGGAACATTCAGGAAACATTCAGGGAACATTCAGGAAACATTCAGGAAACACTCAGGGAACATTCAGGAAACATTCAGGAAACACTCAGGGAACATTTAGGAAACATTCAGGAAACATTCAGGAAACATTCAGGGAACATTCAGGAAACATTCAGGAAACACTCAGGGAACATTCAGGAAACATTCAGGAAACACTCAGGAAACATTCAGGGAACATTCAGGAAACATTCAGGAACATTCAGGAAACATTCAGGGAACATTCAGGGAACATTCAGGGAACATTCAGGAAACATTCAGGAAACATTCAGGAAACACTCAGGGAACATTCAGGAAACACTCAGGGAACATTCAGGAAACACTCAGGAAACATTCAGGAAACATTCAGGGAAAATTCAGGGAACTTTCAGGAAACATTCAGGAAACTTTCAAGAAATTTTCAGGAAACATTCAGGGAACTTTCAGGAAACATTCAGGGAACTTTCAGGTGTTTAATAATAAGGAAAAAGTTTGTCCCATTTTGTGGATGAAGTCTTGAACATAGAAATGAAACAGGTTGCAGCTGTTGTTGCTCTAATTCACGAACAACTGAGAGACACGTGAGGGCGTTGCTCCAGAGACCAGGACAGTTGTCTCTCCGAGGGTCCGTCTCTTTGAGGGTCCGTCGTCCTGCCGGCGGCGGAGCTGTAGTTATGGTGTTTAGTTTAAAAAGCTTTTGCGGGAACTTGGTTTCACACTGAAGAAACTGTCCTCAGGGCTGTCTGACAGGAGGACAGGAGGACAGGAAGTGATGTCAGAGTGTGACGGACAGGGTGTGAGGAACTCTGGGAAAATGTTGTCGGCTGTGAGAAACGAGCTCGTATGAAACAAATAATAGAATAAATAAAGTTTAGCTGCACAGCTGCTTTAATTCAGGGTTTAAGATCATGTAATTAAAGATTTAACTTGATGATAACATAAATCATAGTTGATAAAAGAAGAGCTGCTGATTGGCTGTTTGGTGGTGATGTCATAAAACTCATTGATCTGAGATCAGCTGCAGGTCAGAAGTGAATCGGCTCCAGATGAACAGCAGGTGGCGCTAACTCTCCACTCGTGATTTTAAACCACAGAAGAAGGAGGAGTAGGAGGGGGTGGAAGGTGGGGGGGGGGTGAGGAGGAGGGGGACGAAGGGGAGGGGTGAGAGGAGGAGAAGGAGGAGGGAGCGAGGAGGAGGAGTCAAACCTCAGAGGAAGGTTTCTGTTGATCAGCTGTTTTTCTACAGATCAAAGGAAACGATTCCAACAAAGATACAAAGTAATTGATCAGCTGTGATAATGAGGATCAGCGATGATGTAATAACTGTGATGTCATACCTCAGAGGAGTGATCAGTTATTGATTAGTCAGTCTTTACTATTGATCAGTTATTGTTTACTATTGATCAGTTATTGTTTTACTATTGATCAGTCATTGTTTACTATTGATCAGTCATTGTTTGCTATTGATCAGTCAGTGTCTACTATTGATCAGTCAGTGTTTACTATTGATCAGTTGTTTACGATTGATCAGTCATTGTTTACGATTGATCAGTCATTGTTTACTATTGATCAGTCAGTGTCTGCTATTGATCAGTCATTGTTTACTATTGATCAGTCATTGTTTACTATTGATCAGTCATTGTTTACTATTGATCAGTCATTGTTTACGATTGATCAGTTATTGTTTACGATTGATCCGTTATTGTTTACGATTGATCCGTTATTGTTTACTATTGATCAGTCAGTGTTTACTATTGATCAGTCATTGTTTGCTATTGATCAGTCATTGTTTACTATTGATCAGTCATTGTTTACTATTGATCAGTCATTGTTTACTATTGATCAGTCATTGTTTGCTATTGATCAGTCAGTGTCTACTATTGATCAGTCATTGTTTGCTATTGATCAGTCAGTGTCTACTATTGATCAGTCAGTGTTTACGATTGATCAGTCAGTGTTTACGATTGATCAGTCATTGTTTACTATTGATCAGTCATTGTTTACTATTGATCAGTCATTGTTTGCTATTGATCAGTCAGTGTCTACTATTGATCAGTCATTGTTTGCTATTGATCAGTCAGTGTCTACTATTGATCAGTCAGTGTTTACTATTGATCAGTCAGTGTTTACGATTGATCAGTCATTGTTTACTATTGATCAGTCATTGTTTACTATTGATCAGTCAGTGTCTGCTATTGATCAGTCATTGTTTACTATTGATCAGTCATTGTTTACTATTGATCAGTCATTGTTTACGATTGATCAGTTATTGTTTACGATTGATCCGTTATTGTTTACGATTGATCCGTTATTGTTTACTATTGATCAGTCAGTGTTTACTATTGATCAATCATTGTTTGCTATTGATCAGTCATTGTTTACTATTGATCAGTCATTGTTTACTATTGATCAGTCATTGTTTGCTATTGATTAGTCATTGTTTACTATTGATCAGTCATTGTTCACTATTGATCAGTCAGTGTTTACTATTGATCAGTCAGTGTTTACTATTGATCAGTTATTGTTTACTATTGATCAGTCATTGTTTGCTATTGATAAGTCAGTGTCTACTATTGATCAGTTGTTTACTATTGATCAGTCATTGTTTACTATTGATCAGTCATTGTTCACTATTGATCAGTCATTGTTCACTATTGATCAGTCATTGTTTACTATTGATCAGTTATTGTTTACTATTGATCAGTCATTGTTTGCTATTGATTAGTCATTGTTTACTATTGATCAGTCATTGTTCACTATTGATCAGTCATTGTTCACTATTGATCAGTCATTGTTCACTATTGATCAGTCATTGTTCACTATTGATCAGTCAGTGTTTACTATTGATCAGTCATTGTTTACTATTGATCAGTCATTGTTTACTATTGATCAGTCATTGTTTACTATTGATCAGTTATTGTTTACTATTGATCAGTCATTGTTTGCTATTGATCAGTCATTGTTTACTATTGATCAGTCATTGTTCACTATTGATCAGTCATTGTTCACTATTGATCAGTCATTGTTTACTATTGATCAGTTATTGTTTACTATTGATCAATTATTGTTTACTATTGATCAGTCATTGTTTACTATTGATCAGTCATTGTTCACTATTGATCAGTCATTGTTTACTATTGATCAGTCATTGTTTGCTATTGATCAGTCATTGTTCGCTATTGATCAGTCATTGTTCACTATTGATCAGTCATTGTTCACTATTGATCAGTCATTGTTTACTATTGATCAGTCATTGTTTACTATTGATCAGTCATTGTTTGCTATTGATCAGTCATTGTTTGCTATTGATCAGTCATTGTTCGCTATTGATCAGTCATTGTTTGCTATTGTTCAATTATTGTTTACTATTGATCAGTCATTGTTTACTATTGATCAGTCATTGTTCACTATTGATCAGTCATTGTTACTATTGATCAGTCATTGTTTACTATTGATCAGTCATTGTTTGCTATTGATCAGTCATTGTTTACTATTGATCAGTCCATTGTTCACTATTGATCAGTCATTTTTCTTTATTGATCAGTCATTGTTCACTATTGATCAGTCAGTGTTTCACTATTGATCAGTCAGTGTTTACTATTGATCAGTCAGTGTTTACTATTGATCAGTCATTGTTTACTATTGATCAGTTATTGTTTACTATTGATCAGTTATTGTTTACTATTGATCAGTCATTGTTCACTATTGATCAGTCATTGTTCACTATTGATCAGTCATTGTTTACTATTGATCAGTTATTGTTTTACTATTGATCAATTATTGTTTACTATTGATCAGTCATTGTTCACTATTGATCAGTCATTGTTTACTATTGATCAGTCATTGTTCACTATTGATCAGTCATTGTTTGCTATTGATCAGTCATTGTTTACTATTGATCAGTCAGTGTTTACTATTGATCAGTTGTTTACTATTGATCAGTCATTGTTTCATATTGATCAGTCATTGTTTACTATTGATCAGTCAGTGTCTACTATTGATCAGTTATTGTTTACTATTGATCAGTTATTGTTTACTATTGATCAGTCATTGTTTACTATTGATCAGTCAGTGTCTACTATTGATCAGTCATTGTTCACTATTGATCAGTTGTTTACTATTGAGCAGTCATTGTTTCATATTGATCAGTCATTATTCACTATTGATCAGTCATTGTTCACTATT